>NW_015536483.1:321-5217 GCF_001515605.1 Sinocyclocheilus anshuiensis
GAACGTGGTTTTGCGCAGCTCGTCAGTGAACAACGGCTCTGTGTAGTTAATGCTGCTCAATGTGAAAGCACGCAGGTGATGGAGATTTACCGCTGATTACAGAACCGGCTTTACTGATAAGATGCGCATTAAATATCGCATGCGATTTATCGTGCAGCCCTAGTTTTACTGATTTTTTCCTGATCTTCGTGCTGTAACGTGTTTCCAGACTGAGTATAGCGCTATATACAGTGTGTGTGTGTCTGAGACCGGGTGTCCAGTGTGTGCATACAGACAAATCATCATTACAGCGCTGACACTCCAGATAAAGTGCAGGATGGATTCATTTTCTCTCCTGGATTCATATTCTCCGTGATCAGCCTCTCGACAGGTGAACGGCCCAAATTGCTTGTCACCTCTGAGCGATAGGAAAATGAGTGTGTCCGGTAAAATCCCCAGACTCCATTTCCCTTCTTCCATTTTCAATTAAGCCTTGCGTATGTTTGTCCCTGACAGCACGCAGCTGTTGACCTGAGAGACATCCATTACAATTCTGAAATCTCCACGAATCATGAATGTAACGGAGGAGCGAAACTGCTGTCAGAATATCACATATTTCCATTTAGGAACTTTAAAGGAACACTCCACTATTTTTGAAAATAGGCTCATTTTCCAGCTCCCCTAGAGTTAAACAGTTGAGTTCTACCGTTTTCGAATCCATTCGGCCGATCTCCGGGTCTGGCGGTAGCACTTTTAGCTTAGCTTAGCATACATCATTGAATCTGATTAGAACGTTAGCGTCTCGCTCAAAAATGACCAAAGAGTTTCTATATTTTTCCTATTTAAAACTTGACTCTTCTGTAGTTACATCGTGTACTAAGACCGACGGAAAATTAAAAGTTGTGATTTTCTAGACTGATATGGCTAGGAACTATACTCTCATTCCGGCGTAATAATCAAGGAAGTTTGCTGCCGTAGCATGGGTGCCGCAGGCACAATGATATTACGCAGCGCCTGAAAATAGGCTAACTTCTGTCAACATACCCAACGTGACCACCTGCTTGCACAGGGAGCGTGCTGGGGACTATTTTCAGGCGCTGCGTAATATCATCGCGCCTGCTGCACCCACGTATTTCTCTTTAATAAATTTGCTTGTTTGTCATGCAATTTTTAATGGTTTCAAAATTGGCTTCATTTTCTTAAAGGGGTCATCGGATGCCCATTTTCCACAAGTTGATATGATTCTTTAGAGTCTTAATGAAAAACTATCTGTAACATAGTTTGGTTAAAATTTCTCAATGGTAGTGTAAAAAAGAACTTTTTTTACCCTGTCAAAAACAGCTCTTTTCAGAGCAAGCAGTTTTGTAGCATTTCCCTTTAAATGTTAATGTTCCCTTTAAAAATCCACGGGGTGGATTTTTATCATTATAGGGTGGTTGTGTACACACACTGCCAACACACATTTCAGTTCAAACAACTTGTAAAAGTGCATGTAGCATCCTATGACCCCTTTAAAACAAAATATATTTTTTTTCTTTCTTTCTTTGATTTTGTAATGATATATGAGCCTGATGATGTTCCTGAAGAGTTTCATGAGACTGTCTTGTTAATGCTGATAGTGATTGAAGAGCAGAAGTGTTTGTGTCCACGCCCGCGGGAGATCAGAAACTCCAGTCGACTCTCATCTTTCTCATGTTTAAATATATGCTCTGGTTGTGTGACGGAGCCGCTGGCTGGAGATCCAGGATCTGTGCCAGTGCAGATTTCTGCTGAATCAGAGTTTAATGTTTGTCCTTTAAAGGAACGTTTAGAGCAGAGATTTCTTTTAGATGTGTTATGTATATTTTTGCTATTTAGATCCTGTGAAAACACTCAAATTGATCATGTTTACTTTGGGCAATTTTTACTAATTTATTATTTCTTCTATTTTTTTCTTATGAAAAAAAAAACGTAAAAAAAAAAAGAATTTTTCTGTAAAGGTCTTAACACTGTATGAAAAGTGCTGTATAAATAACATGGTTAATAGTATTGTAGTTTCTGTACTATTATAGTTTTAATTAATATTTGGAATCAGTTTTTACTTTTATATTTTTATTTGAGTTTTACATTTTTAGCAATTTTGTTGTGTTTTTGTCATTTTTTGTATTTTTTGTTTTTTATATAAATGTCTGTTTTTTATTTTTATTTCAGTTTTTGTTTTAGTTATTTTAGTACATCAAGTTAAACTAAATTAAAATTAGCTGTCAACTAGCTGAAATCAAATAGTTTTTGTTTTTTATATTTTATTTTGTTTCAGTGAATGTTTATTATATTTCAAATAATGAAAATATTTTTAAATGTTTTTAATTTTAGTTTCAGTATTAGTATTAGTTATCTATAATAACCCTGGATGATACACCCTATTTTAAATAAAAAATATTATTTTTTATATTAACATTTCTATTTTTATAAGATGATGATTTCATCTGTGTTTGTATGTTCACTCAGAACAGATGACCGCGTCTGGAAACACTGGGTTATTGGTGTCAGCAAACGCTGCTGTCGCTCAGATTCTGATTAGTTTCACGGTCCCTTGATCCTGACATGAAGCACTGTACTTTACTGGTCACCATCCTAATAATCATCTTTAAACTGCCTTACAGTATCATTTAAAGAACATATTATATCACACCATTGTAGCCAATCACAGACAAATCTGATGAGCGCTTGAGCACAATGACCAATCAGAGCGGTTTAAGAATCCGCTCAAAATGCTAGCGGGAAATGCTGGTATCGTCACATTTTTTTACATTTTTTTCTTGAATAGATGCATGTGTGTGTATTTATATATACATCATAAATGTACACACATATATTATTTAAACACAAACTTTTCTTTTTGGATGCGATTAATCGCGTAACAGTCCTAATTTCTATTAAAGGACATTTCTTTTGTGATTCACCCTGGTATTGTGTGGTTACTATATTTCATATTTCATATAAATACATGTAAAATACATGGTAAAAATATGGCAATCCTGGAAAATATGGTAGAAAAACCATCACATAATAAATAGTGTACATAAATACGAATTATGGGCTTTTTTTTTGTGTGAAATACACTCACCGTGGTATCACCATCTGATGGTATGGTAACTGTTATGGCCTTTGTAAGAGAAACGCTGATGGTCAGGTTTGTGTGCAGAGATACAAACTCCTTTGCTCAGGTCAAAGCTAATGAGCTGTCTGATATGAGGCATCACAGCCATTTTTAGCCGCCACCTTAAAGGCGTCTGCTTAGATGCTCCTGCTTGATGAGACAGTTTGCCCTAAGTAGCGTTCGATCATGTTTCTGGCCTGTCTCTGAGAGAATGAGACATTAAGGTGGGCATCTGTGACCATCGCTGTCTGTCAGCCGAGCTCCATAAACTCACACGAGGTGTCACGGTAAAATATGTGCCCTCATCTAGTTCACATTCATTCTCTCTGCTCTTTATCCGGGCCTCATCCGTAACCATAATGCACCTGCATGCTCGAGGAGGCGTCTGGCTTTGAGAGACACACTGGTTATTTGTCACGGCGTCTGCATTGAGACGGGAGACGCTCGCTAACGTGTGTCTCTATTAGTTTGTTTGAGCTGAGATGGACGTGTTTGTTTCTATCAGTGCTGGTATGAGAGTCCAGCTCACGATGAAGAGCAGCGTCTGTCCTCAGCTCCAGGTTTAAAAAATATTATATTGAATATATTTATTATTAGTAGTAGAAGTAGTAGTAGTACTGTATACAGTATCAATATAATTAATATTATAATATAATTTGATTTATTTTATATACAAATGTCCCTAAAAATAACAAACATTTTATATATATATATATATATAAAGAAGTATTTATTAGTGTAATATAAATATTAAATAATTATAATAATTAAATATATATACTTTAAAAATATGTATTTTATATATTATAAATTATATTTTATGTATGTATATATATTCATATGATATCAATTCAAAAATAAAATAATTATTGTTGATAAAAACATCACAATAATCCACAGCACTCCAGTCCATCAGTTAACATCTGGAGAAGACAAAAGCTGAACTCATCCTAATCTTGGATGGGTTTATAATTGGCTTTTATGCTAAAGCAATAAAAGTTCAGAGTTTTGTGTTTTGAGTGGTGAGGTGTATATAGTCTGTATAGATGAGTTTATAACAAGAAAAAAGGAGCAACAGGTAGTTTGTATGGGCTGTTGTCAGGCAGGTGTGTGTGTGTGTGTGTGTGTGCGCGTGCGTGCGAGCGAGCACGCGCGAGTGTGTGTGTGTGTGTGTGTGTGTGTGTGTGTGTGTGTGTGTGTGTGTGTGTGTGTGCGCGTTGTTAGGCAGGATTGTGGCTGATGTAATCCGCTGTAACATTTCTCCAGTCGTGTTCTTCTCCTCACACTCACTGTCTGTAATGCGGTTAACTTCAGCCTGTCGTCAAGCTCACGACACACACAAACAAACACAAACACACACACACACACACACACACACACACACACACGTCTCTTCGTGTCATGTGTTAAAAGCGTTATCCTCTCAGAGATCTTCATCTGCAGCACCGATGACGTTTCCACACGACTTCAGTCATGGGCTGAAGGAGTTTTTCTCTGTGTTTGAGTCACTCAGTTTTAGAAACGGACGAGATTGTTCAAGTGTTTTTCTCCTCTGTTCCATTAGCTGCTGTTGTACAGAGACGGCGAGAGCTGAGGGCAGATGGTGAGACAGACAGACAGACAGATGATCCAGGGATGTTTTTTTAACACATTACATTTCGTAATTCTCTTTTCTTCTTTTGATCAGATTGGATGATGATGTTTTGAATATCTCTCTCTCTCTCTCTCTCTCTCTCTCTCTCTCTCTCTCTCTCTCTCACACACACTGGCTCTGTGTC
>NW_015536483.1:5227-6181 GCF_001515605.1 Sinocyclocheilus anshuiensis
AGCGTCTTTGTTCGCTCGTTATTCACTGCTGACCTTTCCATCATTGAATTAGTGCGGACGATGAGAAACCAGAGCGTATCACACACTCGTTACCACCATCATCACAGTTTTAAAACGCTCTGCTTTTGTTGCTAGTTTAATTAACTGATATCTTGCCTCATTGAACCTTTAATGATTTATTCTTCCTCAGATTAAAATATTTGTGCATTTTCTTTTTTTGGTTGCAGCAGAAAACGAGTGGGGAAGTGGCTGATGACGCACCTTTAATGATTGTTTAATTAAACCCATCAGCATTTGTCAGAGCTGAGTTTATTAGGTTTTTTAGTTGCTTAGGTTTGAGGTCATCTAGATGCTATTATACGACTAAAGGTTTAGGACGTATTTACATTTCAAATGCACATTGATAATAATCAGAAATGTTTCTTGAGCAGCAAATCAGCATATTAGAATGATTTCTGAAGATCATGTGACACTGAAGACTGGAGTAATGATGCTGAAAATACAGCTGCGCATCACAGAAATAAATTCTCTCTCTCTCTCTCTCTCTCTCACACACACTGGGTCTGTGTCTCTCGCCCTTCAGGTACAGGAGCGTCTTTGTTCGCTCGTGATTCACTGCTGACCTTTCCATCATTGAATTAGTGCGGACGATGAGAAACCAGAGCGTATCACACACTCGTTACCACCATCATCACAGTTTTAAAACGCTCTGCTTTTGTTGCTAGTTTAATTAACTGATATCTTGCCTCATTGAACCTTTAATGATTTATTCTTCCTCAGATTAAAATATTTGTGCATTTTCTTTTTTTGGTTGCAGCAGAAAACGAGTGGGGAAGTGGCTGATGACGCACCTTTAATGATTGTTTAATTAAACCCATCAGCATTTGTCAGAGCTGAGTTTATTAGGTTTTTTAGTTGCTTAGGTTTGAGGTCATCTAGATGCTATTATACGAC
>NW_015536483.1:6317-6488 GCF_001515605.1 Sinocyclocheilus anshuiensis
AATAAATTACATTTGAACAGATATTCACATAGAAAACAGTTATTTTAAATTGTAATAATATTTCACAATTTTTTACTGAATTTTTGATCATTTTGATCAATTGGTGAGCAGAAGAGACTTCTTTCAAATCATTAAAAAATGTTATTGAGCCTAAACTTTATAAACTTTAAA
>NW_015536483.1:10643-11951 GCF_001515605.1 Sinocyclocheilus anshuiensis
AATAAATTACATTTGAACAGATATTCACATAGAAAACAGTTATTTTAAATTGTAATAATATTTCACAATTTTTTACTGAATTTTTGATCAAGTAAATGCCTTGGTGAGCAGAAGAGACTTCTTTCAAATCATTAAAAAATGTTATTGAGCCTAAACTTTAAATTGTATATATCATATTATATGCTTCACAAAAATACAATAAAATTTATAAAAATATAATATAATACAATATATTATATAATAAAAAATAAGAGTAAAAATTAAGAAATGCAGATTTTTTTATAAATATTAATGTTCAAATTTGTGATATTACGCAGAAACATTTGCTTAAAAACTGTTATTTATATCTTTTATTTAAAATATAAAGTTTGGCAATATTGGACAAAAAAAAGGCAAAATATCAGGCTATTCATTTTAGATGCGTATATCTAGTTTTCTTATTTCTTCTTATTATTCATAATAATAATAGCAATTTTGCAGACTGTTAATTATCATTTGCCAGTGTTAATTTGAAATGCTTATATCTGCTAAACTTTCTTTTTATTTTACTACTGCTAGTACTATAATAATAATAATGATATATTACAATATATGATAATATTATAATAATATATTATAATAATACAATATAAATAATAACAATGTTCCAGTCTGTAAATTGTTATTATTCACCAGACTATTCATTTTAAATACGTATATCTGCATGTATTTTTATTATTATATTGATGAGATTGATAATTGATAATACAGATGTTTGTCCAATCAATTGATCTGTAGAAGGAGACTGATTAGCAATAGCAAGGAACAAATGCCGGTTTATCTTCAGTATTTAAAATCCTTTAGCAGCCATCATCGTGAGTTGGGTTGTGTGTTCGGTGTCTGGATTGTTTTGGTTAGTGTTAGTTGGGTTAGTGGACTAGCTCAGCTCTGTTCAGCTCAGATCGCGGTCGAACAGATGGAGTTATTCAGTGCGTGTCTGGAGCCTGTGGGTGAATAAAGGTCAGCGTCTCTCCTCTGCATGCGCCGTATCATACTTTACCTTTAATAACTCGCAGTGCACTTATTTCTGATGTGCTATCGGAGCACTGCGGCGGTGAACTGGCTTAATAGTGCGTCTGAAAATCAGAGTGGACAAAAAGAGCCGAAGGGGAGAGAGAGAGAGATGGTTCCTCGTTCTCTTGCTTTGTTGCAATTATCTCTTTCTATCTTGTTCACTCCTGCTCACCCTCTCACAGCCCCAGGGGTGATTAAAACACAAACACACACACACACACACACACTCTCTCTCTCTCTCTCTCTCTCTCTCTC
>NW_015536483.1:12409-23820 GCF_001515605.1 Sinocyclocheilus anshuiensis
ACACACACACACAGAGAGACCCACACACACATAGAGAGACACACACACACAGACACACACACACGCACGTCAGACAGAGCTGCACACATACAAACACACACTTGTGTCTCTCCCTGAGCATGTATTTATATTTACGAAAACAAAATTACCGTAAAAATACACCACGGTTTATAGAAATACTATGGTATTTTGGATGCTACCATAGCGGTTATATCATAGTGTTCCTTAAAGTACTGTAAATATAAAAATACATGTTTCAATCAGTATGCTTTACTGTATGTACTTTTGTAGTTCCCTGTCTGTATATATTTTTATATGATTTGTTTAAATTTTGTGAAGTATATACAGTATAATGAGTTCTGCATATAGGATGCATTAAATCGATCAAAAGTGACAGTACAAAGTTACAAAACATTTATAATGTTACAAAAGATTTGTTTCAAAAAAGATTTTCTTTTGAACTTTCTATTCATCAAAAAATCCTGAAAAATAAAATGCATCACAGTTTCTACAAAAATATGAATATGTTTTCAACATTGACAATAATCAGAAATGTTCCTGAAATAAAATATGGAAAAAAAATTAAAAATAAAACAGAAATAAAAATGCATAAAAAACTATATAGATATATGTGACCCTGCAGCACAAAAGCAGTGTTAAGTCACTGGGGTATATTTGTAGCAATAACCAACAATACATTGTATGGGTCAAAATTATACATTTTTCTTTTATGTCAAAAATCATTAGGATATTAAGATCATGTTCCATGAAGATATTTAGTAAATGTCCTACTGTAAATATATCAAAACTTAATTTTTGATTAGTAATATGCATTGCTAAGAACTTCATTTGAACAACTTTAAAGATGATTTTCTCAATATTTAGATTTTTTTGCACCCTCAGATTCCAGATTTTCAAATAGTTGTATCTCAGCCAAATATTGTCATATCCTAACAAACCATACATCAATGGAAAGATTATTTATTCGGCTTTCAGATAATTTATAAATCTCAATTTCGAAAAATTTACACTTATGACTGGTTTTGTGGTCCAGGGTCACATATTTAAAATAAAAAAAAAACTAATAATAAAAAAAAACCCTCAAGATTTCTAGACCTTTAAAAAAAACTAAACTAAAATTGAAAAAAACCCCCAAATAAATAAAATAAAATAGAAACAAAATAGGAAAATAAAATATTAATAATAGCAATGCAAGTGGGCTGCATTAAGGCTAATAGTGAAGTAGTGAAGTGAAATGTTACGTGCAGGTGTCCAAACATCTCGTCTTTATCTGGGACGTTTTTTTGGCACGCGTGGAAAGGTTTGCGTAGCTGCAGAGGTGAACTCAAGTCAAGCCTCCTTCATGCTGATTGGCTGCTGCTCTTCTGGGAGTCGTCCCAGTTTTTTCACTCTACGCTCAGCCAATCAAAGGGGAGCAATGTCAGCAATGTGCAATGCGATTGGCCGCTCTGATGCTGGGCCAATCCGCCTGTCCAATCAGTGTTCTAGATTTCCCAGCTTGCATTGCAGCAGCGTGTGTGATGTTTACATCAGCGAAACTGTGCTCTGTTTACAATATCAGCATGGCTTTTGCATTCGTGTTTATTGTGTGAAACATTAACGTGGCTGTAACTCTATGAACGCTGCTTTATCATCTTTGTGTTCACACACATTTATACAGCATTTCTGACTATAGATTTATGTGTTTGTTCTTATTGAAGGGGTTTGTAAGCTCTTCTATGTACTGAAAACATTATAGTAAATGTATTAGGGTTAGAATATGGAATAAATCATAACAAAACTGACAGAAAACACTGAATCTGTCAGAGAGAAGAGACAGGACATCTTTTATAATCTACGTTCAAAGTTCAAATGTGAAGTTCAAAGCTTTTGTCATTTTTATTAGTTTTTCTTTTTTTTAAATATATTTAGCTTTATTTTTATTTATTTAAGTTTTAGTAAGTTTAGTACTTCAACTTCAGCTTATTTTGATTTGATTTTAATTTATTATACTTCTGTCTAATTTATGTCTTACATTTTGTCTGTCAACATTTGTTTTTTAAGTTTGTATATGTACTGTATATATATATATAGTATAGCTTTTATTTTTGTACTTTTATTTTAAATTTTTATTTTACTTTAAGTTTTAGTAATTGTATGTGCTTTTGTTATTAATTTCTTTTTTTTTACATATTTATTTAATTAATTTTGATTTCAGTTTTAGTAATTTTATTGCTTCAACTTATACATATTTTATTTCTGTCAACATGTCTAGTTTTTAAGCTTTATAAGTTCAAGTTTTTTATAGTATTATATTTTATTTCCGCTTCATTTCAGGACGATTTTCACGTCGTACTGAACTCTTTCAGACATTAGCAGGAAGGTTTTCTTTGAAGTATCTTTGTTGAATTAACTTTAAATGTTTGAAATTCCTTAGCATAATACAAAACGAATATAATAGACAAAAGTGAGTCAATAGTTGTCATGCAGTAAGAATGTAAATCATACAATTAATGCAATTGTTGCGTGTCTCCAATTGAAGAGTTATTTTAGCATTATTTATAGTTATTTATATCTTGAAGTAGCTTTTATTTTTATCTTCTGCTCACCAAGGCTGCATTTATTTGATCAAAAATACAGTAAAATTGTGAAATATTATTGCAATTTAAAAAAGCTGTTTTCTATGTGAATATCTGTTAAAATATAATTTATTTCTGTGATGCGCAGCTGTATTTTCAGCATCATTACTCCAGTCTTCAGTGTCACATGATCTTCAGAAATCAATTGTGAGCAGTGTTATTTTTGTTGATATATAAGTGTAGATTTTGTTAATATGTTGAATTAGATTTTATTTTTATATTTTATATTTTCACTTTAAATTTAGTTAAAGTTTTAGTAATTTTTGTGTGTTTTTGTTATTTTTATTAGTGTTATATATATATATATGTATATATATATATAGTTTGTATTCATTTTTTGATGTATTATTTTTAGTTTTTAAAGAGAATGAGAAATGCTGTCTTGGCAGCTAGTTTTTCTATTTTATTTTATTTCAGTTAACATGTATGACAGCTCATGGCGATGGTCTGTGTCTGGTGTAAATGCTGTGATTTATTTCACGCCAGGGTTTTTAAACTGAATTAAAATGTCCTCACACTTTGCATCAGGAATGTGTATTTATGCCATAATGTGACTCTTAAGGGTCATAAGTGCTCTAAGGGTTAGGGTTAGGGTTAGGGTTACAAACAGTCAAAAGCTGGTGTTCAGTGACGGCTGCACTCGTGGGAGTCTGTGATTCATCATAAAGTGACTTGTGTTTCTGGTTAACGATGACCTTTCACCTCAGTGCACTCACTTTAGGTTTTAGGTTCTTCCCAAAGCATCCTAATGGAGTTCGACTGACTCACAAACACACACACAGTATTTACATGAAACACGTGTCTGATGTCTCTACACGGATCCTGTAGCAGCTCCGGCTCGTTTCATCACACGCCTCACTAACCAGCACATGTTTTATTCATCTGTGTGTGTCTGTGAGAGTGTCTGTGTCTGTGTCTGTGTTTGTGAGAGTGTCTGTGTCTGTCTGTCTGTCTGTGTGAGTGTCTGTGTCTGTCTGTGTCTGTCTGTGTGAGTCTGTGTGTGTGTGTGTGTGTCTGTGTGAGTGTGTGTGTCTGTGTGAGTGTCTGTGATGAACTGGTACACACAGTCCTGACACAAGAAACCACACACAACACTACAAGTGCTTTTAATGAGCAACAACACACACAATTTCACCTGTGCACTGTTAAATTCACTGTAAAACACTGGCAGAGGATCTTCACTGTAATTAATACAGTCGCTGTATTTCAGGCATGATGGGATTGTATAAGATTTGCATAAAATATATTTAAATCTGATGCGTCATGCAGGGACTTTGACTGTTTTTCAGTAGAAATTATGTTGACTCATGTTAAATATAATATAGTTTTTATTATAAGGTATAAAGTATATATAGGAGGCTTTTTAGAGGGAAAGTGAAACTGTACAGTAGAAGTCAGTAAGACTTTTTAAATGTTTTTGAATGAAGTCTCTTCTGCTCACTAAGGCTGCATTTATTTGATCAAATATAATACTGTAAAATTGTGAAATATTATTATAATGTAAAACAACTGTTTTCTATGTGAATATCTGTTAAACTGTAATTTATGTCTGTGATCAAAGCTGTATTTTCAGCATCATTACTCCAGTCTTCAGTGTCACATGATCTTCAGAAATCATTCTAATACTGTATGCTGATTTGCTGCTCAATACACATTCCTGATTATTATCAATGTTGAAAACAGTTGTGCTGCACTATTTCTGTGGAAACTGTGATTAATTTTATTTTTCAGGATTCACAGATGAATAGAAAGTTCAAAAGAACAGCATTTGTTTGAAATAGAAATCTCATTATAAATGTCTTTACTGTAACTTTTGATCAATTTAATGCATCCTTATTAAATAAAAAATATTAATTTCTTTCCCCAAAAAATCGTACTGACCCCGAACTATTAAACAGAAGTGTACAGTTAACAGGTTTTTACTGTAGTATTTTTGCATTCTTTTTTTGTGTGAAATTACTAACATTTTTACAGTGTTTTTGATTATTATTATTTAATTAGTTTACAAAAGGAAATTGAATGAGAATCATACTGACATTACTAACTGTCTGTCTGCTAGTTAAAGGCAGCTGAACTCTAATGTGTAGTTTCATTAGAGCTGCTTTAATTAAATGACTCGTTAAAGGCTCATAGAGCAAATGATGTGGAACACTAAACAGACAGCAGATATACTGCAGTTCTTTGTGTTTTATAGGGCACTGATGTACACATGTACAGATGAAGGAAGAGACAGAAAAGAGACGCTTGTTTCTGTTCTTCGGTTCATTGTTGAACAGATGAATATGCGTATGAATCATCTGATGTGTCATAGTTGCTCAGAAGTTGCTTGTTCATAGTGTTCTGTGTGCCGAGGCGACATTGATACAGGCGTGAGACGCTGCTCTCGTCGTCTTTTCATCCGTGATTCAGCAGATATTTCTCATTGTTTCATTGGCAGCGCTCTGCGTAGCATGATATGGTTCCCGGCCTCATATTATCTGTACGGGGCGTCGAGCAGACATAATTAACTTTCGTTAATTAGCCATTGGACGAATAGAGCAATCATTAATCATTAAAATCTCCCCGGTGAATCCTGACACTGTGAAATACACAGAAGCGTCTGAATCAGAGGACACAGGCGTCTGTGAACCGAACTTATGATGCCAAAATATTCACTCAAATTTTGCTTTTGAGTTTTAAGGGTGATGCTCGTGAAAACTTGCTCAGGTCAGATTTTACATCAAATAAAATAAAAAAAAGAAAAGAAAGAAAATTATCTTTATGTATTTAATTATGTGCATTTCCCCCAAAGTTCTCATTACTTTAATGTGTCCAAATATGATATGTTTTTGAGATGTTCATTACTGTAATAGTAATTTTTATGTATTAATTTTTAATGTATTTTAAAATAGATTTTATTTAAATATTTTTTAAGTTTTCTATGCAAAATTAAATACTGCAATAAACTATAAAAATATTTTTATTTAAATCATTTTAATACTGCAATATACTATAAAATATTTTATTTAAATAATTTTTATGCAGTTTAATAAATTAAAGGTAGTAATGCTAATACTAAAATAAGCTATAAAAATGTATTCTTATTTTTAATATTTTGTATGCAGTTTAATAAATAAAATGCTGCAATAAACTATAAAAATATTTTTATTTAAATGTTTTAATGCAATTTAATAAAGTCAGTACTGCTAAAACTGCAATAAGCTATAAAAATATTATTTAAATCATTTTATGGAGTTTAATAAAGATTGTACAACTAATACTGCAATAAGCTATACATATCTATTTTTATTTAAATATTTTTAAAGCATTTTAATAAATTAAAGAATACTGCCATTACTAACAGCATGATGTATAAACACTTGCAATTGAAGTAATATCTCATTTTTAAATTTTGCATTACACTACAGGGAGTTTGGGGTGAAGATGTGAATCTGAGTTTATTTTCTTCTGTCCATCAGGATCAGGATCATGTCTGTGACTCAGAGATCAGCTGCTGTTTTATTCTCTTTCAAGAGTCACACGTTCCTTTAATAATACAATATAGTTAACAGATGCATAATTCATTTTGTCTTCTGTGAAAATATTAAATATGGATATGTTGCATTATATACATTGAGTGTGAGTGTGAGTGTGTGTGTGTGTGTGTGTGTGTGTGTGAGAGAGTGTGTGTGTGTGAGAGAGTGTGTGTGTGTGAGAGAGTGTGTGTGTGTGAGAGAGTGTGTGTGTGTGAGAGAGTGTGTGTGTGTGAGAGAGTGTGTGTGTGTGAGAGAGTGTGTGTGTGTGAGAGAGTGTGTGTGTGTGAGAGAGTGTGTGTGTGTGAGAGAGTGTGTGTGTGTGAGAGAGTGTGTGTGTGTGAGAGAGTGTGTGTGTGTGAGAGAGTGTGTGTGTGTGAGAGAGTGTGTGTGTGTGAGAGAGTGTGTGTGTGTGAGAGAGTGTGTGTGTGTGAGAGAGTGTGTGTGTGTGAGAGAGTGTGTGTGTGTGAGAGAGTGTGTGTGTGTGAGAGAGTGTGTGTGTGTGAGAGAGTGTGTGTGTGTGAGAGAGTGTGTGTGTGTGAGAGAGTGTGTGTGTGTGAGAGAGTGTGTGTGTGTGAGAGAGTGTGTGTGTGTGAGAGAGTGTGTGTGTGTGAGAGAGTGTGTGTGTGTGTGTGTGTGTGTGTGTGCTGTGTGTGTGTGCTGTGAGTGTGTGTGTGCGTGTGTGTGTTCTGTTTTGTGGCTGAAAAGACTTCTGGAAATACAGAGCACATTTTCTGCGAAAACTTTTCGTGACTGATGTGCAGCTCAGTCTGTGTTCTCACATTGAGCTGTTGTTTTGGGTGTTGTCCGCGTGTTGAACAGGAGCAAACGTCCGCGGCTAACTGGTGCTAATCGCAGTAAGCCGTTCCCCGTCCGCGTAGACCTGCATCTGCCAATCACCGCAGCCTCTGCCACTGTCATGGCGATGCTCGCATAAATTAGCATGCATTTGCATAAGCTGCTTGTTTTGCAGTCTCTCAACAAATGGCATATTCTCCTTCTTTGTCACTCTTTATCTCTCTTTCCTGTTTCAGTCTCTCTGCTGCGTCTTTCATCTCTGATTTCGTCCCCTCAAACCTTTCTGGAAATGTCAGGAAGAGTTTTAGAGCGTCTCCAGAGATGAACTCAAACGCTCCATAGCGTCAATCAATGAAAAATGTTGGAAGCTCATTGCATTGGCTCATGATTAAGCTGTATTTGCAAATATTGACTGTACGGTTTAGTTTTATGTGTGTTTTGAATTTGGCCAGAAATACTATTCTTGTTCTTCCACCATGCATGACCAAATGCATCAAATCTCACACTTTATGTTGTTGTTCTTACACTAAAATACTGCCATTATTTGCTGAGAAGAGAAAAAGAAGTACATCTGAATGTGAAAACCCATGTGAAGCTGAACTTGTTGCAACATATACTATATTGCAAATCTTGATAAACTATATTATCTGTAAACTATCTATATCTAAGCTATCTACTATATTATCTATATATACTGTAAAAGTATGTCCAACTTTATCTGCATACATACAGTACGCTCACATGAAGCTCTATATATATATATGTATATATATATATATATATATATATATGTGTATGTTTATATATAAATTGTTTCTGCACTGTCTGGAGCACGCTCCCAAGAATTTCACTCACCAAGGCACATGTGCTGTGGTGATGTGACAATAAAAGTGACTTTGACTTTGACTTTGATGTATAAAATCCCAACAGCTTGATTGTTTCTTCCATCACGAAATGTAACTATATTATCATCCAGTTCCAGTCTGCTGAATGAAACTAATGCATGAAGATATAAAGATATATAAACATTAACATCATGAATATCTTCAAAAGTGCTATATAAATAAACAAGACTCAACTCAACTTGTTTCCTGTTACAGTCAGTTTATACACTGCCAAATAATTAAATATTTGTACAGATTATGTTAAATATTCACATCTGTAGAGACTAGTTCATTATGAAACATTTTATACAATTATGAACATCCACAGGTTGTTTCAAAGTAGCATGCACACTGAAAAAAAGCATTTACTTTGAAACACTCAGAAATTGGTAGTAAATTTCACAAATACTTACAAAGAAACTGCAAGTAACACATTGAATTAAACATGACATTTTGAAGTAGAAAGACTAAAATAGTATTCTGTTGTAAAATGTGCTGCTATTTCTTTTGTTTACAACTTTGAAAAATCATTTTTTAAAGTGTAAAAGATGTGGTTTGTTTGAATTTGTTGTGTTTTTTTTATTAAGGAATAAATCGGCCCGTGGATGCATTTGCGTTTCTTCATTTGTTAGTGTGTGTTTCTCTGTGCCGCTGCTGTTGCAGCTGGATGATCTGTGTGTAATAAAGCTCACACATGCTGTCACACTCAGCCTGTGTTTGTCTGGCTGGAATCAGACGTGTGCCTGAGAGCCCGGCGCTGTCTCGTCTCGTCTCGTCTGTGTCTCAGCCTTTCTGCTGCTTTATTTTGCTCTGATCCTCAGGCGATGCTAACGATGCTGCAGCTGCTGATGAGGCCTTCGAAACACAACACAAGCTGCATGTTTCATCTCTTTTTCCTCATCTCTACTTGTTTCTTCTCTTCTCGTCTCGCCTCTTTTTATTTAATTTCGTCTCTCTTTTAGGCTCTTCCCTTTGTCTCAATACACAGCAACTTAAACATAAACCACACTTTCATTTTTAAATATGAAACTGTAAACATCTCGTTTCATCTCATCTCTTATTTTATCTCTTCTGTTGTTTCATCTCATTTCTTCTCTTTGATTCTTGTTTATTAATTTCATGTCTCGTCTTTTCTCCTCTCTTCTCATTCATTTTCTTCTAGTTTCTCCTCGTCTCTCTTTAATTTCTTCTCTTCGTCTTGTCTCTTCTCTTTTTTATTTAATCTCATTTTGTCTTGTTTCTTCTCTTTTTATCTCGTCTTGTTTCTTCTCTTCTCTTGTTTCATCTCATTTCTTCTCTTTAATTCTTAATTCTCTTCTAAGGTCTCATATTTTCTCTTCTCTTCTCGTTTTTTAATTTCATGTCTCATATAATATTTTCTCCTGTTTTCTCATTTCTTGTAGTTTTTTCTTATTCCATCTAATTTCTTATCTTTGTCTCTTCTCTTTTTACTCGCATTTTTACTCATTTTACATTTACACCTCGTCTCTTCCCTTCTTATTTATTTTCTGTTTTCTTATCTGTTTACTTTCATTTCTCTTCATCTTGTTTCATTCTCATCTCTTACTTTCTTCTTATTTTTATATTTTTTAATTTCATCTAATTTCTTTTCTTTTTGTCTCTTCTCTTGTCTCAATACAAAACTAAAACAGAAGCTACATGTTTCAGTTTTGAACATGAAACTATAAACATCTTGTTTAATCTCATCTCTTATTTTCTTAGCTCTACTTTTTTCTTCACTTTTTGTCTCGTCTCTTTTCTTCTCTTCTGTTGTTTCATCTGATTTCTTCTCTGATTATTGCTCTTCTCTCTTTTTTAATTTCTTCTTTCTTTTTGTCTCTACTCTTCTCTTGTTGTCTCAATACCAAACAACTAAAATAGAAACTACACCTTTCTTTTTGAAATATGAAACTGTAAACATCTCGTTTCATCTCATCTCTTATTTTCTTGTCTCTACTCTGTCTCGTCACTTCTTGTTTCATCTCATTTCTTCTCTTTGATTCTTGTTTATTAATTTCTCATCTCCTCTTATCTTTTCTCCTTTCTTCTCATTTCTTCTCATCTCTCTTTATTTCTTCTCATTTATTCCCTCTTTTGTTTTTTTGCCTCTTCCCTTTTTATCTCATCTTATTTCTTCTCTCTTTTAGTCTCTTCACTTTATGTCTCATACAAAACAACTAAAACTTCAACCACACGTTCATTTTTAAATATTAAACTATAAACATCTTGTTTTTCATCTCATCTCTTATTTTCTTGTTTCTTCTGTTTTGGTCTCATCTGTTCTCTTGTTTCTCTAATTTTTTCCTCATTTCTTTGATTCTTGTTTATTAGTTTCATACCTGCCTTTTCTCCTCTCTTCTCATTTCTTCTCTTCTAGTTTCATCTGGTCTCTTCTCTTTATATTTAATTTCATCTCATTTGTTTTTGGTCTCTACTCTTCACTCCACGGTTCATTCTTAAGCATGAGGCTGTGATCGTCTTGTTTGAATGTGTCTGGTCTCATCTGCGCTGTTGTTGTGTTTGACGGGTGGCTTTGATTTTCCTTCAGCGCTGTGATGAATGAAGCGTTGGGCATGCGTATATTTCACGGCTCTGCCGGTCGTTCATCAGCGCTAATGCATGAGCGCGCATGTCTGCAAGATGTTTAAGATGGACTCGCGGTTGGTAATGAGCCACGTTCCGCTGCGTTGAGATCCACTCCTGTAGCAAGGGCAAATCCACTCGTTTATCTTCACACACACACACACACACATTCGTCTTCACAATAATTGTGGCACTTCATCAAAGTGCTGAGTGTTATATTTATCAGTCAGATTAATGTGAGATGGCTCGCTCGTGTGTGTGTGTGTGTGTGTGAGTGAGTTATCACAGGCGTGTTGTCAGTGTGGCTGTTGTTGTGAAATATTCTTCTCATCTCTCTTGTGTTCTTCTCTCTTCTCTTCATGCATTTGTCTGATCTTCGCTCTCTTTCTTTCTCATCTCATCTCAGCTCTTCTCTTCTGATTTTGTCTCATCTTCTCTTCACTTCTGTCCTCTTTTCTCTCTTCTTGCTTGTTCTCTTCTCTGTCGTCTAGTTTCACCTAGTCTCACCTCATCTCATCTCCTCTCTTCTCTTTTCATGTTTTCTTCTCATCTTGTCTCTTCTTGTCTCATCTCAAATCAGTTCTCCACTACTCATTCTGTCTCTCATGTCACCTCTTCTCTTCAAAACGTGTTTCTTAATTTCTCTTCTTTGTTTCTTCTCTTTTCATCGTCTCTTCTTTTTCCTTTTTATTTCATCTCACTTCTTCTCTTCTCTCGTCACTTCTTGTTTCTTCTCTTTTTATTCTATCTAATTTCTTCTCGTTTCATCTTTCTTATTATTTTTTCTGCTTTCTTTTCTTAATTTCTCTTCACATCTCTTATTTTTCATTTATACTTTTTTCACATTTCGTTTTGTCTCGTCTCGTCTCGTCTCGTCTGCAGTCTGGTGTCCTGTGTCTCATCCGCCTGCTGGGTTCGTCTCTCTCACCTCTGTCCCTCATAAAGTCTCAGTGAGTCATCTGTTAGTCGTGTCTCTGTGTGTCTGACAGCGTCTC
>NW_015536483.1:24242-24775 GCF_001515605.1 Sinocyclocheilus anshuiensis
TCCCTGCCTGAGAAAAGGCCCATAAAGCTAATGTAGTGTGCCGCGTCCCGCTCCCACTGTGATCTATAATACCATCCATCCTGAGCTTTATAGAGCAGTCGGGCGTCTCTGACCGGGCCGACCCGCTGCGGTGAGGCCTAAACAAACCCGGCCGGGATTGTAGACGCAGCGGCGCTGTGGGTGGGTCGCCGAACGTGACAAAGAGTTTCACTGCTGAGAAAAATGAAAGCGAGATGGCACACAAACATGCACGGGACGGAATCCCACTGGAAATGATGTTCTGAAGTTGTTTTACTCATTTTCTTCTTCCAGAAGGAAACCTGCTGCAATCTAAAAATATCCCTCACACCCTCCTGCTGCATTTAACCTGACAGCAGCCTCCACATGTGCACCGCATGCGCCGCTGCAGCCACGTGTCAACCGATGCGTGTGTGTGCATGTGTGCGTGTGTGTGTGCGTGTGTGCGTGTGCGTGTGCGTGTGTGCGTGTGTGCGTGTGTGTGGGTGTGTGTGTGTGTGTGTGTGTGTGTGTGT
>NW_015536483.1:24801-25875 GCF_001515605.1 Sinocyclocheilus anshuiensis
GCACACACACACACACACACACACACACACTCACCATGGTGTGAGCAGGTAAATGCAGATGTCATGATGTTTGTCTGTCAACTGTTAATTATTTTTAAATGAGTCCAACACACTGTAAAGAGCTGAAGATGTTCTTGTGTTCTTGTCTTATTATTGTCTTCTCTTCTCATTTCTTCTCATATCTTCTCTATTTGTGTCTTTTCTCTTGTATCTTCTCGTCTCTTCATGTCATTTATATTTACTCGTCTCATATCTTCTCATAGCTCCTTTTCTTATATCTTCTCGTATCCTATCAAATCTTGTATCTTCTTGTCGCTTCTCAACTCATGATTTTTTCTCCTCTTTTCCTCTCTTCTTGTCTATTATCATATATTATTGCTTCTTTTCTTCTCGTATCTTCTATCTTCTCTTCTTGTACTCTTTCTTCCCATATCTTCTCATCTCTTCTTGTATCATCTTTTCATATCTGCTTATCTCATATTTTCTCATATCTCTTTTTATTGTATCTTCACATCTCTTCTACTCTTCTGGTATCTTAACTTTTGTAACTTCTGTTTTCTTCTCTTTGCATCTGGCCTTGCATCAAGACTATCTTGCCTCATCTCGTCTGCACTGTAGAAGTGTTGAAATAAAATGCAGCATATATGATGACAGGAGAAGTGAGGAGCCACAGTGCAGAAGCGCTGGTGGAGTAATAGAGAGACAGACGAGCGTGTGGAGGTGAAACAGGAGCGTCGGTGGAGTAATAGAGAAACAGACAAGTGTGTGGAGGTGAGACAGGAGCATCGGTGGAGTAATAAAGAGACAGACGAGTGTGTGGAGGTGAGACAGGAGCGCTGGTGGAGTAAGGGAGAGACAGACGAGCATGTGGAGGTGAGACAGGAGCGCCGATGGAGTAATAGATACAGGAGCGCTGGTGGAGTAAGAGAGAGACAGACAGGCGTGTGGAAGTCAGACAGGAGCGCTGGTGGAGTAAGAGGGAGACAGACGAGCGTGTGGAGGTGAAACAGGAGCGCTGGTGGAGTAATGGAGAGATAGACGAGCGTGTGGAGGTGAGACGGGAGCGCTGGTGGG
>NW_015536483.1:26055-30964 GCF_001515605.1 Sinocyclocheilus anshuiensis
TGTGGAGGTGAAACAGGAGCGCTGGTGGAGAAATGGAGAGATAGACGAGCGTGTGGAAGTGAGACGGGAGCGCTGGTGGAGTAATGGAGAGACAGACGAGCATGTGGAGGAGAAACAGGAGCGCCGGTGGAGTAATAGAGTGACAGACGAGTGTGTGGAAGTCAGACAGGAGCGCTGGTGGAGGAAGAGAGAGACAGACGAGCGTGTGGAAGTGAGACAGGAGCGCTGGTGGAGTAATGGAGAGACAGACGAGCATGTGGAGGAGAAACAGGAGCGCCGGTGGAGTAAGAGAGAGACAGACGAGCGTGTGGAGGTGAGACAGGAGCGCTGGTGGAGTAATGGAGAGATAGACGAGCGTGTGGAGGTGAGACAGGAGCGCCGGTGGAGTAATAGAGAGACAGACGAGTGTGTGGAGGTGAAACAGGAGCGCTGGTGGAGAAATGGAGAGATAGACGAGCGTGTGGAGGGGAGACAGGAGCGCTGGGGGAGTAATGGAGAGACAGACGAGCGTGTGGAGGGGAGACAGGAGCGCTGGGGGAGTAATGGAGAGACAGACGAGCGTGTGGAGGGGAGACAGGAGCGCTGGGGGAGTAATGGAGAGACAGACGAGCGTGTGGAGGGGAGACAGGAGCGCTGGGGGAGTAATGGAGAGACAGACGAGCGTGTGGAGGGGAGACAGGAGCGCTGGGGGAGTAATGGAGAGACAGACGAGCGTGTGGAGGGGAGACAGGAGCGCTGGGGGAGTAATGGAGAGACAGACGAGCGTGTGGAGGTGAGACAGGAGCGCCGGTGGAGTAATAGAGAGACAGACGAGCATGTGGAGGTGAGACAGGAGCGCTGGTGGAGTAATGGAGAGATAGACGAGCGTGTGGAGGTGAGATAGGAGCACTGGCCTATTTGTCAGCATTGATCAAGCCATTAGGAGTGTGTGCAGGGAGCCATATTGGTTTTTGAGGCCAAAGGGTGCGAGAGAGACAGAGATGAAGCACTTGAACGTACTGAACTCTACTGGGACTCTAATGAATCTGACACACACCGTGTTTCTCTATCTGAGAGAAGCTGCTGGAGTGAACGGCTTCTTCAGCACTCATGAGTTCAGACGCTTCATCAGCCAGAGTGAACGCCTCAAGTCAGCATCTGCAGACACTTGTGTGTGTGTGTGTGTGTGTATGAGTTGATGCAGAAATACAGCGAGACATCGGACACTGTTCAAACACACCTGGATCTTTACTGAGCTGTAGTTTCCTCAAAATGAGCTGAATCTGACGGATGATCCAAAGGAGTCTCACCTGGGGAAAAAAAACAATGCATAAATAAAGTAAATAATGGTTTTGTTTTATTTTTTTCCTCTTAATATTTTAAAATGCAATTCGTTTTATTTTAAGCTTTGTGCTAGCCTGTAGTAATTATAGTAAACTTAATATAAACAATACAAGTCGATGGCCTTTTTAGTTAACTAAATGTGTTTTTATTGTGTTGTGTTTTTTTTCTCATATCTTCTTGTCTCGTCTTATGTTTTGTATCTTCTCAAATATTGAATCTTAGCATCTTTTCTTCTCATCTATTGTCTTATCATATCTTTTGTTCTCTTATTGTCTCTTCTTGTGTCTGTTGGATCTCTTAACTAATTAAATGTGCTTGTGTGTGTCATTTTCATCTGTAAATTTTGTCATATCATGTATCAGTTTGTGTATGTTTTTATTTCATGTGAGAGTGAAATTTAGCAGTGTAGCAGTAATTTAGGGTGTCTTTTAGTGGTTTCACTCTTTAATGATTGTGCCTTACCAATGAAAATCATATTGCTCTGACGTTTTTGTTGAGTGTTTTTCTCAGTTTTATTAGTTTTTGTTTTTTAAATGTCTACATAGATTTTATTAGTTTTTATTTCAGTTTAAGTTATTTAATACATCAAGTGAAAATGAGAACTTTTGTCTTGCCAACTAGCTGAAATAAGTTTTTTAAAAATGTTTTATTGTATTTCAGTTAAAGTTTATTTTATCTCAAGTAACAAAAATGTTGTTTTAGTGTTAGTGAATGATAATAACCCTGGTTCATATTGAGATCTCTGACTTTTGATTGCAGACTTTGGTATCTTAGCAAGCCTGAGGCATTGTTGAGGTCTCATCTGAAGCTCTAGATGAGACTTGAGGTTTTAAGGGGGAGGTTGGAGGCCAAACACTTAAAAACACACGAGATATTGAGGAGTTTTCAGTAATTTTTGGTCTGTATTGATCTGTATTTTACAGGTGTGGTCCGTGTAGGTGTGTTGGTTGTTGTGGGCCGCATGCAGGCGTGTGTGTGTGTGTGTGTGTGTGTGTGTGAGAGAGTGTGTGTGTGGAGTTTTTCCTTTAACCTCATTGGACACACCATGGAAATAATGGTGGAAATGGTGCAAGAGCAGGCAGGCATGTGCCAATTCGCTGGATTGCATCCCGCAGACCAACGGGCTGCCGACCTGATCTGCCCGGTTGCCTAGCAACTCCCGGTGTACCCTGTGCTGCTTAATGACTCCTGTTGCCGCGGCGACTCTGAGGATTTTAACGGGCCGCAGCTCTGGAGCTTTACAACCAATCACACAAGTTTGGAGTCCTGAGACGGAGCAAATCAGCAAACAGAGAGAATGTCTCACGGGTCTCAGTCTGACCCGACACTGACAGACACATCGCTTTGTTCAGCCACGCCTTCGCCAGCAAAACCAGAGCAGAACCAGCAGACCGGTGCTGACCCGCGCAGCCAAAACTACAACTCTAACAGTGTTTTTGTCTTGTGTTCCAGTAAAAATATTGAAACATCCACACATTTACTTAAAGTGTATAAGATATTAAGGCTTGTTCAGAGAATACATTTTGTTTAGGTTTTTCCATTCATAAATCTGACAACATTTACTGAGGTTATGCACAATATTTCTGACTTTCGATTGCAGACTGGGCAACGGATACTAGAAAAAGTAATAGATAGACACATAAAAATATCACTACATAATCACTTTTTTTTTTGTATTTATCAAATTGACTTTTATTATTTTACGATTGTTCAAATTTATCATTATATTAATATTATCAATTTGCTAAATTTAAATTTCTTTTTATTAATCATTATTTTTAGTTTTCAAGCAGTAATCTGTTAATGTCTATTTATTATATTTATCCTTATTTATTTCTCCTTATATATACCCATATATATGTCTGTATGTTTGATCTATTGTTTTTTATAGAACATAATATTTTGAAATAATTCAAAGGCAAGGATCAAGGTTGATTCACTCTTGATTTTTGCAAACATTGATATCACAACATTGTTTTTCATTTTACTTTTTGCTAAGATCTTGTTAAATTTTTAACATTAATTTATGTGATTTATTAACCTTTTTACAACCGTTCATCGTTAAACATTATTTCAGTGTTTTTTTTTTATTTTTGTATGTTGATACAACATTATTTCATCAATATTTCAATGCTGAAGGTTGAGCGCATGCCAGCTGGGTAATTTATAACTGGTTGATTTTTCAGTTGATTTTATATATGCAATCTGTCTCTGGAGATTATTGCTTTTAATTATATAGGATCACTACATAATCACATGTTTAGCTTTTTTTAAACAATATATAACAAATTTATCATCAAATTTACTCTAATTATATTTTCTCATTAAATGTATCATCTTATGAACATTATCAGTTTGATTGAAATTTCTTTTCATTTGTTATTTTTATTTTTGATTGCTTTAATTAAACGCCACAATCACACAGGACGATATGTGTGTATGTGTGATTTCGTGATGTGTTTGTTTACTTAGCTGACACTCTTGTGACTCTGAAGGCATCAACATGCTCGTCTCTCTCACACACACACACACACACACACACACTCTCGCCATATGTTTGTAGCAGCATCTGTGTTGACCTGCACCTGCTCTTCATTCTCTACTTCTGCTTGTGGTTTTACAGGCGGTTTTGTTGGTCACAGTGGCGGCGCCAGGATTTTTTTGTTGGGGGTGCTGAGGGGGAGCTAAAAAACTAATTAAATTGAGTGAAAGTAATGAACGCCTATAAGCTTCAGCTATCTAAATAGCATGCAAATTCAGCCACCTTGTGTTATACAGCAGCTTCGAAAAAGGCAAAACATTTTTTTCTGTGGTATAATTTTTTCTTTTTCTTTTTTTATTGTTTTATTTTATTTATTTATTTTACACATATCTGTTTAGTAATTTTTTCTGACCATCAAGTGTCAGTCACTCTCAATGCAAACTGGCAGGAAAACATGGTAAATTCTAACCATTTTTTACAATAGATAAAGTGCCGACAATTCATACAATTGAATTCATTTCCACACAGTGGCATAGCGGACACGATAACCTCCCCGTGCTGTTGTATCATGTGTCGACGATATAGCCAGAGATATTGTCAAAAGCATCAAAAATTGGCAATATTAAGAGGATTTAGAATTTCCAATTAATGTAGGCATGTTACATTCTTCTTATTATTAGGCCTTATTATTAGGTTACTTTTATTATTAAATTACATGGAATTATTGCCCCGCAATCACCGCATGACGCGCTGTGAGGATAATTAAAGTTTAGGCTATTAGCTTACTCCTCATTGAAAATGTTTTTAAAAAGTTTTTTTTTTTTTTTAAACAGGTCTATTAATGTATGTAATGAATTATAGGCCTATAATTAAAATGATTAACACTGCAGTCATCAATGAAAATTAAGAGCAGCTTTATTTCGTGCACCGATTTTCAAAAACAACCTGTTTAACGCTAAATACGTTTCTTCTCGTGTTTTTCACTATATGGGCCACAAGAGAAATATAAGGGAATAATTTAAAGGTGAGATATCATGAAAATCTGACTTTTCCAGGTTGTAAGTGCTATAATCAGGTCCCCGGTGCATCTACCAACCAAGGAAA
>NW_015536483.1:31275-31538 GCF_001515605.1 Sinocyclocheilus anshuiensis
GTGGCAAAGGGATCTCATTATAATATTACCGCCCCTTAATCTGCACATTTCTACCCATAGCACCGTCATTTTGATTTCGCAAGCGATGGTGTAATGCCATGGCGAAAGTTTGAGCAGAACATGCTAACTGTTCTGTGTTTGGCTGCACAGACGAACACAGAACACTGTTTAGAGTCCCAGCCTCAGACGAGACAACAGAGCAGTGCATTTATTGATTTATTTACTGTATATTGCTGCTGCCACACAGATCTAAAATAAACATG
>NW_015536483.1:31965-37430 GCF_001515605.1 Sinocyclocheilus anshuiensis
TGGCGCAGCTCTATTCTGGAAAAGGGGGCGGGGAGCAGCAGCTAATTTGCATTTAAAGAGACAGGCCCGAAAAACAGCGTGTTTCTGCTTCCACTCAAAATAGGCATTTTCAAAATGTTATAATAAATGATCTGTGGAGTATTTTGAGCTGAAACATCACAGACACATTCTGGGGACACCTGAGACTTATATTACGTATTGTAAAAAGGGGCATAATATGTCTCCTTTAAGACAGTCATATTTTATATATTATTCATCAATTCTTTTATCAGTTCATACAAATACATTTTTTATGAACATTATCAATTTGCTGAATTTACATTTTTGTTTTATTTGTCATTATTTTTTTTATTTTGTGGTTATCCAGGTGTTAATGTCTCCTAAATGTTATTTCTCCTCATATTTTTTATCTGCGGTTTTATGTGCACATTTTTGTATCATGTTTAATTTCTAGAGAGATGATTTTTGTGAGGTTTGGTTTGCACGGATTGTGTTTAGTGAAAAGAGATTAATTCTCACTATGATGCTTTAATTATAGTCGTTGAAAAACAAGGTGACCGCAAACCAGTCGAGTCAAAAGTCAGTCGTTTCTTTCACTTATGAAGGCTTTAGTGAAAGAAGAAAAAACTAGTGGTGCATCAAAATGAAAATTCTGGGCCAAAACCAAAAATTCAGGATGCACTTTGCCGAAAACCGAAATTAAAAATACATTTTATTTCATAATCAATAATTAAACAAATTTATTTAATAACCAACACGTACTCAAATAAAAATGAGTTGTACAAATATTTACATTGCACATGAAGCCGTTTTTGCAAACTTCTTAATAACAGAATTATGTTTCTACTCTAATTTGTTGTTGAAATATAGAGATTTAAACGGTGGCTGTAATAAAATCTTGTTTTCATGACCGATTTAGCTTATTGTGATTATTGGATTACAAGTGCACTACAAATAATGTTTAGCGAAGTTCACGCATCAACAGAAAACAGCATAAACTAAAAGATTGATCTTGAGATTGAAGAATTGATATCAGTATCCATTAAAAATGAGAAATGCATATTGTTAATCCAGCACTGTTGTAATTGTAGTTTATCTCGTGTGAAATAGAAAATAAAACACGCCATCGAAGAAGCACTAATTAAACCTCAGCCTATGATTTCAGGCGTTTAAAACTTTTTTTAACATTTCCAGTCTACAAAAAAATACGTATTTGCTGTTTATAAACAGACAGCTAGATCTGATCAGATTCTGATGACAGGTATATTTTGTTAACAGTGTAAAAATGGCCTGTTTCACAACCCACTTCCAGTATATGGGAAAAGAGCTGCTGCTTTTGTGTCCAAAAAATGGAAAAAATAACATAAATGATGACAGAAGTTTAATTTCTGGTTGAATTTATCGTTTATTGGAGGGAGAGGAAAATGGTTTAATCTGTTTGGGTTTCCCCGCCATTTTATTTCCCTAATTTATACAGGATCCAGGCTTTAATTGACTAAATATTTGAATTAATGAGGCTCTGGTGGTTTTAATGAGCCGAAATCAAAGACAAATATTTAAAACCAGAAATGATGAGCGATGTGCCAACAAGGTTTTCAAACACAACTGTGTAAATATTAAAGCTGCTGTGATTATTCCTCGTCCTGTATGTCAGCAGGCGGATCTGATTTCGGTCAGATGAGACGATTTTGAGCATTCGCACAGAACTCTGGGTAGTTTGATGTTTTAAGACTCTAATGAGTAAGAAATAAACTGACAAATGGATTAGAAAAATAGTATATTTAATTTTATATGACAGCTGTTTGAATGACCATTTTATTCTGTTCAATTATTTTTTTATTCTATATTATTTTTATGAAGAATTATTTTATGTTGGTGTGTTTTGCAAAATAAGTAAACGAATAAATAAATAAATTAATAATACTTTTTAAAATAAATTATTATATTAAAATGGATTATTATATTAACATTTATTATTATTAATATTATTATTATTATTATTATATACAATGTACAATTATAATTATAACCGTGATTCTAATCTGTATTTGCTGCATGGAAATATGGATTTCAGCATAATTTCATTTATTTTCTTAAATACATATATAGTTTTATTTATTATTCAATTATTAAATTATTCAAATTATTATTATTTACAAAAAAAAAAAAAATAACAGTTTTATATGGAGAAGGTAAAATATTTCTTATTATATTGTAAACGAATAGAATAGAATAGAATAGAATGGGCATTCAAATTATTTTCTTGCAGCTGTCATTTTCAATTAAAAAAAGAGGTATGTGTTTTTTAACAAAAAGATTTTAACTTCTTTAAAAAGCTTAATATTTTTACTTTTAGACCCTTCTGTGTTTTGATCCATAGACTTCCATTGTAAGTGCATTACAGTAAATATATACCGCCCACTTTTACAAACCGAGAGCGATTTATCTGAGATATTCATGATGCTGTCGTAGAGTTACGTCAGTTGTGTTTAACCTAGAATCTTACTTTAACATCCACAAACGTCTTTCTCCTAGTTTTCTCTCCTCTTCTTCCATCTTCTCATCTACTGAGTCTGATGAGTATATACTATAGACTCTTATATAATGCTGGGTTAAAACAATGCAGTTTGGGTCTTTTTGGTGATCCAGCGCTGGGTTGGACTGACCCAGCTCCAGCTGTGTTTGGTTAAATGCTGGGCTGCTTTATTTAACTCAGATATTGTTTAAAAATGTTTAACCCTATCCTGCTGGGTTAAATTAACTCAAAATGGGCTGGAAATGAAAATCACACACACAGAATGATTACAGTAATAACACATGCAACAGTAAAAATCAATACATTAATTGATACACCCAGAAATGGACAAAAATATGGAAAAAGTAAAAATGTGAGTGAGAAAAAAAAAAGCAAACAGGAAAACAGTTATAGAACTTATACAGTTGAACAAAATTGCTTTCTTAAAGTATTATTTTGAATAACTTAAGTTTGCAAATAACTACAATAACTTACACATATTTTTCTCACAAGTTTTTCTATTTTTTTCCCCCATCAGAATTCTGAATTTGCATCTCACAAATAAGTTTTTTTTTGTAATCACTGAATTTGTAATCAAATAATGCATTTTTAATCAAATAAAAGTTTTCCCCCACAATTTGGACTTCTGGAATTTTAATTTATGAATTCTGAGGGAAAAAGGTCAAAAAAAAAAAAAAAAAGAATTGTGAGATTAATTAACATAAAACATAAAAAGTCACATTTATTTATGTTTTTAATAAAACAGAACTGCAAGAAAAAAGTCAGAATTCAGAGTTTATATCTCACAACTCTGAGGGAAAAAAGTGAGAGAAAATGTCCCAATTACCTTACATTTAAGAACAAATTTGACCATTGCCACCAAGAAACAGACTGAAAGCGCTTTTAATCACAACATACTATTACATCATGAAATTGTCATCAAAATCTGAGTTTTGTGTCTTTTAGTTTATCTTTAAGATTACATTTATATATTTATCCAAAGTGAATTGCATTGCATTCAAGTTATGTGATCCCTGGGAGTCACACACCTAAGATGCGTCCCAATTCGTATACTTGTGCACTATTCAGTTTTTTTACCATTTTGTAGCATAAATAGTGTGAGTAGGGGGGGGGGGTTAATTCTTGCAATTCTGACTTTTTTTCTCAGAATTCAGAAATCCAGAAGTCCAAATTGTGAGCTAAAAACTTGTAATTACTTTTGTTTATTTTTAATTCTGTGTCATCATCAATAACAACAACAAAAAAACAGTGGAGGTATCTATATATAACTCAAAATTCACAGAAAAAAAGTTTATATTTTGTTTATTTATCTCACAATTATGACTTTTTCCCTCAGAATTCAGAAAATAAAATTCAAAAGTCCAAATTGTGAGATAAAAAAAGTTGTAGTTACCTTTGTTGTTTTTTATTCTGTGTCGGAAACAAAAAACTGAATTGAGATGTAAACTTAGAATTAACAGAAAAGAAAAATTATCTCTCATAACAATAATCATAATGCTGTAAACTATAGGAAGCCGTCTCATTGGTTCAATGTTATTTATTTTCAGATATAATAATCACACTCAAATAGAAGAGCTGTATACAAACATTTCAGTTGCTTATAAGGTCGTTTTCATAAAAACATGTTTTCATCAGTTTTATTCAAAAATGCATAAATAAGTAACAGTTAATAAGCTCCTCTCTATTTTATTTATTTATTTATTTTTTTTTAAATAGCTAACTGTGAACATTTGATAAGTTTCCTCAGGTAAATGTAATGCTAAGTGCCGTTTAAAAGTTATTTTATTATTATTATTATTTCATGCTTTTTTCTGTTGAATTGTATTTTAAGTTTAAGGAAATAAAAAAAAAATGTGATTATGATTTTTGCAATAAGCAAACATCCTTTAACTAACTAACTAACTAACTATATATATATATATATATATATATATATACAATAGCGAAACTCCTTAGATGACAATGTTAAGACAGTAAACATGAAAACATTTGCACAATAAGTGCTTTAAAAAAATTCAAGCTGCCTATTTCTGCTCCATAGACAATATAAGTGCATTATTTTTGTTTGTTTTTGTAAGTCATAGTACTTTCTGGGGTACAGAACAGATGCTGCACATATACAGTATATGTTTTAATTTAAACATAAGTGAGTCCCTCTGAAGTGCAGGTGTGTGTGTGTGTGTGTGTGTGTGTGTGTGTGTGTGTGTGTGTGTGTCTCTCTGATGAGTGACATGAGAGTGTCTGAGATCAGTGTTGGTTATTATGCCATAGAGCTGCACTTTGCAGTCGAGCATCTCTAAAGTGCGGCTCAGGTCAGGTGTGAACGCTAATTAATAGTGATCCATCTCCTGTACATGAGCGTGAGCGCCACGGACGCCGAGATGGTGAATATATAACTCATAGGACTGGGTCTGGGAAAGATAACGGACTGTAAATTCAATTTCTCTCCCATCTGTCCCTGAGGAACGCTCCAGGAACTTCCAGCATCCTCTGTGGCTAATTTCATTTATCTCAGCGTAGACTAACATGTCGGAAACAGTCATTATTGTGCTTATGGCTAGTTAATTAAGCTTGTAAAGCTGACATGGGGCGCGCGAGTGGCCCCTGATGTGTGCGGAGCCCCGGTCCCCGATCAAGAGTACAGAGAGGCAGACAGGCTTTACAGTGAACAGATTATAATATTCATGCATTCATGATGTAACACAGCTGACGCTGATGCTGTATTAAACTCTTATTTTTCCCTTGAGGTCCACTTTTAATGTTAGTGCATCATTACAGTCATAATTTTGTTTTTCAGGAAGATCAGGAAGAATCCTGTAATTGTTATATGACCTGTTTAATGATGACAGTAACACTAGTGAATTTTACACTGGTAAGACTGATCGCTGACACACACACACACACACACACACACACCCACACACACACA
>NW_015536483.1:38381-45727 GCF_001515605.1 Sinocyclocheilus anshuiensis
TCAGGTATATCTCAGTCGTATCTCAATTATATATCAGCTATATCTTAGCCATATCTCAGCTATATCTCATTTATATCTCAGCCATATCTCAGTTGTATCTCAGTTGCATCTCAGCTGTATCTCAGCCATATTTGTATATCAGCTGTGTCTCAGCTATATCTCAGTTATATCTCAGCCGTATCTCAATTATATCTCAGCTGTATCTCAGCTATATCTAATTTATATCTCAGTCGTATCTTAGCTATATCCCAGCCATATATCAGCCATATCTCAGTTCTGTCTCAGTTGTATCTCATCTGTGTCTCAGCTGTATCTCAGCTATATCTCAGCCATATTTGTATATCAGCTGTCTCAGCCATATCTCAGCTATATGTCAGTTATATCTCAGCCTTATCTCAGTTAAATCTCAGCCATATCTCAGCTATATCTCAGTTATATCTCAGCCATATCTTAGCTATATCTCAGCCATAACTCATCTATATATCAGCTATATCTCAGCCATATCTCAGCTGTATCTCAGCTATATATCACCTATATCTCAGTTGTATCTCCACTACATCTCAGTGATATCTCAGCTGTATCTCAGTTGTATCTCAGCTGTATATCCACCATAGCTGTATCTCAGCCATATCTCAGCCGTATCTCAGCTATAACTCAGTTATATCTCAGCTGTATCGCAGTTGTCTTGTATGGAGTGAGTTTGCCGTGGTCTCTGATCTCTTCCGCTCAGGATGAGTGTCGTGTCCCGCAGCTCTCTGAGGGCTTGTATGCATAATGTAAAGCTCCGGTACAGTACAGAAGACAGATGATGAGTCTGGGGTCACACCAGTGCATAGCTCTATTAAAACAGCTTATGTAAGACTGGATGTGGAGGGAATACAAGCTGTCAGGCAGAAGAGATGAAGCGCTGAGGGAGAACTGATGAATGAGGGGATACCGGTGTGTGTTGAGATGAGCGAATGAAGCTCACATCACAGGAAAAACAGTCAATAATGTACTTGTATAGAGCATCTCAGGCCTAAAACCGAGAATCCAACCATGATTTCTCATGCTCACATTGTGCTTCATACTTCTGAACTTTTTCTTCCTCTGAACTTTTTGTCATCTTCAGCTATTTTTTTACTCGGTTCAGTGAAAGAAAGATCTGGCAAAAGCATAAAATAAAGTTAACAGGGCATGAAATATTTAAGTCAGAAGTCAGAAAGAGCTTTATTGCCAAGTAAGTTTACACACACAAGGAATTTGTCTTGGCGACAGGAGTTTCCGGTGCAGAAGAAAGTACAGCAGACATCGTGCAAACACACATGATAGTGCAGACATACATAGGAATTACACAGTAGAGATGAAATATAACACTAATTCAAGAAAAACAGAAAATTAAATAATGCGATATAATACAGAAGTAGAAAAAAACATCCACCTGGTTGCTTTATCTCTCTTTATTCTTTAAGCATATCTATCTATCTATCTATCTATCTATCTGTAGTTATTAATTATGTTTTTTTTTTCATGTTCTTTAAGGAAGTCTCTTCTGCTCACCGAGGCTGCATTTATGTACTTGTATAGAGCATCTCAGGCCTAAAACCGAGAATCCAACCATGATTTCTCATGCTCACATTGTGCTTCATACTTCTGAACTTTTTCTTCCTCTGAACTTTTTGTCATCTTCAGCTATTTTTTTACTCGGTTCAGTGAAAGAAAGATCTGGCAAAAGCATAAAATAAAGTTAACAGGGCATGAAATATTTAAGTCAGAAGTCAGAAAGAGCTTTATTGCCAAGTAAGTTTACACACACAAGGAATTTGTCTTGGCGACAGGAGTTTCCGGTGCAGAAGAAAGTACAGCAGACATCGTGCAAACACACATGATAGTGCAGACATACATAGGAATTACACAGTAGAGATGAAATATAACACTAATTCAAGAAAAACAGAAAATTAAATAATGCGATATAATACAGAAGTAGAAAAAAACATAATTGTTTTAATGAATGTACAGATATGTTATTTACAAGTGTACAGTTTATGTAGTTTACAAATGTTCAATTTTCAGATGCTGTGTACAAATGTGTCAGTTATAATGGACAATGTATAATTATGAAACTTTTAATTGTTCAGGCTGAATATAGTCTGCGGGGGAAAAAAATTTTCTTGTGCCTGACTGTTCTGGTGGTCGGTGCTTTGTAGCGCTTGTCTCCGTTGTGTATGAAGCCGATGATGATAGTGTCATCTGCAAATTTCAGGCGCTTGACAGAGGGGTTTTTGCAGTGCATTCATTCGTATACAGGGAGAAGAGCAGTGGGGAGAGCACACATCCCTGAGGGGCGCCGGTGCTGATCGTGAGAGTCTGGATGTGAGTTTCCCCAGCCTCACTAGCTGCTGCCTGTCTGTCAGGAGGCTGGTGATCCACTGACAGATTGGGGTGGGTACAGAGAGCTGGGTCAGTTTGTCTGAGAGAAGGTCGGGCATGATGGTATTGAAGGCCGAACTTAAGTCCCAGGTCTGTCAAGATGTTGCAGAATATAATGCAGTCCCATTTGTGTATTTTGTTGGTCTTTTCCAGAACAAATGCCTACACATTTTTAAATCAAGATGCATTTACTTGAGGAGTAAAATTACTTTAAATATTAGGTCTGTTTTTTTTTTTTATAAAAATGTATAAAATGCATAAAAAAGATATCTGCCATTTATCAGCATTTCCCTGTAAACGTATATGAAATGTACCCCCGGTTTCACAGACAAGGTTTAAAGGGATAGTTCACCCAAACATTTAAATTACACCATGATTTACTCACCCTCAAGCCATCCTAGGTGTATATGACTTTCTTCTTTCAGACGAATCCAATTGGAGTTAGATTTAAAAATGTCCTGGCTCTTCCAAGCTTTATAATGGCAGTGAATGGGTGTTATTTTTCAATAGTCCAACAGAAGTCCAATAAAGTGTGTCCATCCATCATAAAAAGTGCTCCACAAGGCTCCGGGGGTTAATAAAGGCCTCCTGAAGCGAATCGATGTGTTTGTGAAAAATATCCATATTTAAAACTTTATAAACTGTGATCTCTATCTTCCGCTAACTGTCGTACACGAGAGAATGATGTCCAGTGGATGGCGTAGCGTAAGCTCTGGTGAGAATATGCTGGTCTCGTGAGAACCAAGTTTTGTTTACAGAATAGGAAAACCAGTCTCCTCTTGGCTTATATCGAAATCCTCCCACATTTTTCTTTACAAATCCTCGTTTTGTACTTCTAATTCGTGACCCGTATTTTGTTTTGCTCTCTCCGCTGCGCTTTCGCATTCGTCAGTTCTCACCAGAGCTTATCCTACGCTTACATCATCCGCTGGAACGCCACTCTCTCATGAACGCGCATATGACAGTTCGCGGAAGCTAGAGATTACAATTTATAAAGTTTAAAATGTGGAAATTTTCTTACACATATGCATCACTTCGCTTCAGAAGTCATTTATTCACCCCCCCCAGAGCCATGTGAGACACTTTTTATGCTGGATGGACGCACTTTTTTGGGCTTCAAAATCTCAACACCCATTCACTGCCATTATAAAGCTTGGAAGAATCAGGACATTTTTTAATATAACTCCGATTGGATTTGTCTGAAAGAAAAAAGTCATACACACCTAGGATTTATCCCTGTATACAGTAAAGGGAACTTACAGTTAACCAATTAAAAGGTTTTTATTGTATCATTTTTAGGGTCTTTTATATAAAAAAAAAAACAAAATAAGACAAAAATACTGAGTATTTTCTCTCTCTCTCTCTCTCTCTCGCTCTCTCTCTCTCTCTGTCTCTCTCTCTCTCTCTCTCTCAGAAGACCGGAAGCTGTTTGTGGGCATGCTGGGGAAGCAGCAGAGTGAAGAAGATGTGCGACGGCTGTTCGAGTCGTTCGGTCAGATAGAAGAGTGCACCGTGCTGCGGGGGCCTGATGGGGCCAGTAAGGGTCAGCACCGACACAACTCTCTGACACACCGCCATTGACCCTCATTCAGCCTCTGTTACTCAAACACATGACTGTTCAAATCGACTCGCTATGAAAACCTGCTTTAAGGTTTACAAATGAATCAGCCCGTTTGGTTTGATGCATGTATCAGTCTTCTGACTGTGAGTTCGACGTTATCTAGCTGGCTAATATGGATTGTGAGAATGACTTGGAAACATTGTTTAGAGTTAATTGATCATTATAATTAAACTAGTAATGTTTTGTTCATGTGCTGTTGTTTTCCAGCAAAAGTATATGGGATTACATCCATTTTTTTTTATAAAGAGAACTTCTTATCATTCTTTCGTGTATTGCCGGTGAAAATCTTATTAAAATAATAAATAAAATAAAATAATTAAAATATTTATAATTATGTATAAAATATGTATACAAAATATTTATATTATTTTTGTATATATATTTAAAAATAAATGTTAATAATATAACATTTTACACATAACATTACATTATTATTGCAAAGTTGGGATAATTAAAACTCTAGGTGTGTATTAATTAGCAATACAGTTTAAGTAGTAGTCTTGTATAATCTTGTGCATGTAAACACACTTAATATCTGTCTGTCTTGTGACTCTGAATGTCTACAAACAAACCTCAAAAGCTCTCTTATTGATTTCTCATATTTAGGTGTGTTTGGAAAATCATATGACCATGCTACTTGTACTATTTTTGAAGTATGCAGTATATAAACTGTGCATAGTATGTTCATTTTCTGTATTCAGGGCATTTATTCGAATGTGCAGCGTGCAGTAACGCAGAGCTCTTGACGTGACTCTACAATTTCCAATGTGAAGAATGAACTGGAACACAAAATTAAACACCTTTTCAACTCTAAATAACTTTTACTTACCTAAATAATTATGCAATAGACTGGCATCACGTGAAAAAATTAACGTGAGGAATTTAACCTAAATTTAACCTTCATCCAGTTGGAAATTTATGTTGCATTTATGCATTTTTCAGATGCTTTCATCCAAAGATTTTTAATCAAGGTATGCATTTCATCACTTCATGCATTCCCTGGGAATCAAACCCATGACCTTGGAATACACAGGAATGTATAATTGTGTGCAAAAAAAAAAAAATGTCTCAACTGTCCAATTAAAATAATTAGTCAAAAAAGAGACTAATTTATCACGCTGGAAATAGATGGTGCAGAAATGCACATTTTGTCAAATGTAGTAAATCCTCGAGTTTTCAGTAGAGATCATTAACACACTGTACTCAGTGTGCACACTACATACTGCAGCAGTAGTTAAAGTAGTACAGTAGTATGTTATTTCAGACATAGTGTATGTCTTTCTCACTCTACTCACACCTTCACTTTCTCACCCTCTTCTTCTCTCCCTTTCTCTGCTGCTTCATCATCATCTCTCTTTATGCTGCTGATCACTAAATAACTATCTGTTTTGAATGAAGCAAACGGCACAAACACTTTCACTGCTGTGGTTGTATTTATAGTTATTGACTCATAAAAAGCCTTTATGCCTGTTGGATAAAGACGTGTGTTTCATCAAGGTGCATCAGTGGTGTGTGAATGTAGTTGCAGCTTTTGTGGTGTTTGAGAGAACTGAAGTTACTTTTTTAATTCTTCTCCACTATTTTCTGCTATTAATTCAACCTGAAGCCCTTAAAGTCGATGCGTGTCATTGTTTTAGATGTTCAAACACTTACTGCACTGTAAAAATTATTTATTAAAGTTGCAAATATTACAAATATTATTGGTGTACATTTCACAAGAACATATTATTTCAGTTTTTCCTGCACTAAAATATTGTAGGAATGATTTTCACTCAGAAATTGCTAGTAAATTCACTAATAATGTAAAGAAACTTTAAATAACACTTTGAAGTAGAAAAACTGATGTAGTATTTACTTGTAAAATGTACTCCAGTAGTTGTTGTTTTATTTACAACTTTGAAAAATATCTTTCTTTTTTTTTTTACATTGCTTCAGAATTTCAATGTGTTACTTGCTAATTATTTGTGAAATTCACTAGTGATTTCTGAGTGAAAATTGCTTCAGAGTAAATCCATTTTTTCATTCAGTTTAATGTTCAGAGTTCCTTTAAAGATGAGATTTGTAATGTTTAGATGTTCAGATGGTTTGTGGGCTCAGTTTCATGTTCAGAGACACTAACGAAAACGGTGACGCTTTCAGAACATTCATCTGTTAGTTTGATTGGCATGACGTCCGCTTCTGACTCAACCAATCACATCCAGTTTGAGGCGGGACTATCTGTTTGATTGGCAGAAGTGTTTGAAGCTTGTTTGGATACAGACATTATTTTTGCTTTAACATGGAGACACGCGAGATTACTGGGTTTCTTTTTCTCGGAAGAAACATCTGAGAAACAAGGACTTAATTTGCTCTCCATTTAATCGTATTGCTGTCTGGGTGAAACATTTAAGATTTTGAAAATATCTCATTTATGATTTTCTTTTCTATAGGCAGTGTGTGGCATGTCTAAAGGCTTTCTCATCTTCTGAAGTGTCGTTCTGTCTCATGAAAGTGTGGCACTCTCTCCGGCATTAATGCATCTTGTTTGCGGAGATTAAAAGTCATTTTCTGGCATCCAAGCGGATGAATTGCGGGCCGGCTGCTGGGCGTTTGGGGTCAGGAGGGTTTGATGATTGTGGGTTTGTTAGATGGATGTTTGTGCCGTGTTTCCTCTTAAGGGCTCTCTGCGGCTCCCGGCAAACCTGCTCTGGTTATTCTCTCTGGAAAAGTTCAAGCATTCAGACACACACATACACACACAAACATTTCTTAAAATATATAAAAAAATTGCATTTCCAAAAAGAGTTTGTTAGTTATTACAGTCATTATAATTAACGTGTATGTGAAGGATTTGGGTCAGTCTCGGAGTTTGTTACCGTAGTAAATGCTTTAACTCTCTGTCTGTAGGGATGTCATGATGGGTAAATCTGTTTGAATCCATCTAATTCACTCTGATTCAGTCCTTTCAAACAAACCAACAAAATCAAAAACAGCACAAATCACAGCAGGGAAACACAGCACTTCCTGTGGAATCAGCAGAACGGCTTTGGTTATTTTTCTGGTCTGGTTATGAAGCCATACTTACTGTAATATATTTTTGTGGAAACTGTGATACTAATGAAATCTTTCAGCCTTCACTGGACTAGTTAACTAACCTCTCTCTCATTCTTTCTTTCTCTCCACAGGGTGTGCTTTTGTAAAGTATTCCAGTCATGCAGAAGCCCAGGCTGCGATTAACAGTCTCCACGGTGGACAGACGATGCCGGTGAGCGTCTCTCTCACACACACACACACACACTCGCTCACACACACACACACACACACACACACACACACA
>NW_015536483.1:45880-51745 GCF_001515605.1 Sinocyclocheilus anshuiensis
TGTGTGAGTGTGTGTGTGTGTCATGTCAATACTCCGTCCTGTACAAGAAAGAAAAAAAAACAGTCATAACTGAGAAAAGTTTTATATGTTTATATAGTTTATATTAAGATTTGTTTCTGTTTATTCGTGAATTTTTTCATGTGCACCTCAAAATAAACAGAAAAAAATTAATGATATTTTACATGTGTCATTTTTTTATATCACTGATATAATAGTTTTTGTTAATATTTTGAATAAAATTTTACTTTTATATTTGTATCAAGTTTGTTTATTTAATTCTTATTTAGTTTAGAACTTCAACTTAAACTAAATGAAAATGAGTTGCCTTGGCAACTAGCTGAATTAAATCAAGTGTAAGTTTTTTATATTTTATTTCAAAATATTTAAATATATTTGAACATACTTAAATATATTTTAATAATAAATATATTTTAATTTTATATGTATATATACATGGCCTAAAACTAAGTTTTTGCCAGACCTGCCAATGGCCGGTGACTTAAGGAAATTTACCGGCCAGAAATATGTTTTACCAGCCACCGATACCGGCCAGAAATATTTTTTACCAGCCATGGAAAAAAAAACAGGCAGTTATGACAGCAAAATTTTAGATAATAGCAAAAAATCACAATCCTTGATTCCAGTTTCGATACATGCTACACCTACTAGCTTAACCAATATAAATTTAATAGGCTACATTTTTAAAAACTAGTAAATAGTCAGTTGTAAAATAAGAGCAAATCAAATTACAAGCAATAGCACAAAATAGCCAACTATACAACAAAGATACAAATGGAAACGGTGCATGTCAGGCAGGTCTAACAGTGATTTCAGGTAGCCTACAGAAATGTAATAAATTATGCCAATCAAATAACACTATAGTCTTTATGTCTTTTTTAAAGTTCAAGAGCAGTGAGTATACTATGAAATAAACATATATATATATATAAAACAAACAATAAGAAATATATGTATTTTAATTGTAAATTATGTATGTTTTTATGCCAATTTAAGTAAAACATTTTATTACAATATTTTTTATATAAATGTATATAAATCTTAATATGCATTTTATACTTTACTTCAGTACAGTCAAAAGTATTGTGTACTATTATTGACTCAGCACTGAGAATAATGAGAAATACAACAACTGAAAAGTACAAGATCTGGACACATTACAGTGATGAGAATTTATGGGTAAAATGTGCTGATTTGATATGAAAATAAGGCAATAATAATGCAAAAAAAAAATCATAATGGTACTTTTATTTATGCAAAATATAATTTCTTTTGATTGGAGTGAAATGTTCCTCTCACCTTAAACACACACAGGCAGGTGTTTTGTGAAAGAACTTGAATAGCTTGTAAAGGTCAGTGATTTTTTTTAATCTGGTAAAAACTGAATGTATCACTTCCATTCTGTCCAATTCAGCAATTATATTTCAGGTTATTGTTTTTTATTTCTCTGCTATGTAAATCTCGGCGGCCGGTGTGAAATTGAATCCAGATGCTCTTCTGAAGTCAAACGTTTTCTCTCCTCAAATGAGATTAGTTTTGTGAAGCTCGGCGGCCGGGACTGTCAGAGATGACGGCTCCCGCTGCCGCTTATCGAATTCAGCAAATTCATTTCGTACGAGATCCAGCAGCGGATGATTGTTGTGTTTGTTTTGTGGGAATGTGGCTCTCAGCCGGAAGAACACGACCGTTTCAGAAACACCTGCTGTCGTCTGGACAAAACCGGTGGAAAACGTGACGACATTTTGATGATTTCTGAAGTTTATGTCATCATAGTTTTAAACTTTCATATTCTGTGAAGTGTGACGTCTCAGCTAAAGATTGAAAGTAACAAGTAAAAACAGTAACATTGAAACTTAGAAGACATTTAAAAAGTAGCAAATATAAATGATAAAAGGCATGAAGATACAAAGTGTCTAAAACTGTTTTAATCTGACCTTCATGTAAAGTTATAATCTGTTATTTTTATTAAAACTCGATCACTGGGACACAGAATTATTATATTTAATTAAATAAATAAATAAAAATACATTTTCGTTATTTGTAATAAAATTAAGTTTTCATTTAGTTTTACTTGATTTACTAAAATAACTAAAACTGAAATAAAAATGAATAAAAACTACATGATTATTTACAAATACAAAAAAAACCTAAGACTGACAAAAACACAACAAAATTACCAAAAGTTTAACTAAAAGTCAAATGAAAGCTGAAAATATAAAATAAAAATATTTGTTACTTGAAATAAAGTAAATGTAAACTGAAATAAAATAAATATAAAATAAATAAATAAAAACTTATTTTTATTTCAGCTACTTTTTTTTTCATTTTCATGTAGTTAAACTTGAGTTCCTAAAATAATTAAGACTAAAACTGAAATAAAAACGTATAAAAAATTAGACATATTTACATAAAAACTAAAGCTAATGAAACTGACAAAAACACACAACTAATTTTCTAAAACTTTATTTTAAATGAAAAAAAAGCTGAAAATATAAATAAAAAATTGTTATTTAAAATAAATCTTAACTGACATAAAATAAATAGAAAATAAAATATAAAAAACACAAGGTTATTTTATTTCAGCTAGCTGGCACGACAACGTTTTTATTTTTAATTAGTTTAGCTTGATTTACTAAAATAACTAACACTAAAAACCAAAATAAAAATTAATAAAAACTAGATAGACACACACACATATATATACAGTATATATATATATATATATATAAAACAATTAACTAATAAAAAACTAAAGCTTTAACAAATGAAAATTGAAAATATAAAAATAAAAATGAATTTAAAATATTAGTAAAAAACTAATATAAAAATAAAAATGAATTTAAAATATTAGTAGAAACTATAATAGTATCTATTATAGTAATATATCACTGCTGGGACGTGAAAGTGCCGTTGTTGCAGAATGGCATCATGGGAGCAGCAGCGCAGATGAGCCGAGATCTGCTTGAGTTTGAGTTTAGTGTCTGTCCTCTTCCTCCTCAGCGTAATATCTTTTACTTTCTGACCTCAGTGTATCTTCAGAGCGTCTGATATCTATTAAACCCCGCCGGCTGCCGCAGGGCTTCAAGATGGCAAACGTCCAGACATCATAATAATGAGATGATTGTGATGTAGACGCCATCATCTCGCTCTCTTTATGCTTGTTTAATGGTCTGTCTGTAATCACGTCTCCAGCTGCCCTTGTGTTTGTGTGTTTCCAGCGTTCCAGTGCAGTAATTAAACAGGACTGTCCGGGAATTGTGTGTGTGTGTGTGTGTGTGTGTGTGTGTGTGTGTGTGTGTGAGTGTGTGTGTGTGTGTGTGTGCGAGTGTGTGTGATTTTATTAGCATCTGTACATAAAGTGTTTCTAGCAAATGATTTTACATTTTTGACATATCAAAACTTATCACAATATCCATGGCATTCGATCATTCTAGTTTAGACACCACAGCAAACACTAACATGCTACTCCAACACACACCTTTAGTTAAAAATAACACATTATATTTTAAAAATGGCAAATGCATTAAAAAATGTCTAGTGTTTTCTTCCCTTTTTTTCCTAAATAATAATACAAAAATATTTTGTATATGCATCAACTGGAAATCAAAGCTGCGTTACCTTTGACATCCCTACTCTAATATGTCTAAAATCAACATACTGACTGCTTTAAAACATAAACCCTTTAACATATGTACAACTTTAGAGATATACAAACATTTACAGATGCTTTTTTTTCAGCTTCATGAAATACTGAATTCATAAATAGATTTTTATTGCATTCATAATAACTAAGATTAAATATGGATGTATAAATGTAACACTTATAGCATGTTGACCTGATTTCACAATTTATTTTCTGTGTGATTTTTAAAGGCTGTTTTATTTATTTTATTTTCACACTTACAGTTATACTTTGTTTATATAAATGATGATGTTTCATGGATGTCTATTGTTTTTAAATACGGTTAGTTATTAATACTTTAAATTAACCTAAACTTTCTGCATTCCTTTATTTTATTTATTTATTTTTATAATTTTCTTCATACTTATATTGTTTGTACAAATGAAGATGTTCCCAGATGTTGCCAAAATAAATTTGTATCAGATTTTACTCACTTCTGTGTACAAATTTGTCCCCAAAATATGGTTAAGTTGGCACAACATAATCACAATTCTTATCTTTATTTTTAGGTTAGTTTTATTAGAATTTTTTTTTTATTTTTTGTTGTTAGACTTATTGTTTATTTTATTCATTAATTAATTTTTTTTTTAATATGGATGTTCAGCATTTTTATATAAAGATTTGTATTTATACATGCTATTTGTGTTTTATTTTTGTTAAACACCTTGAGAAGCTACTTTTAAAGTTGCTATATAAAATAAAGTTATTATTATTTAAAAAAAATGATTTGCACTATGCAATTCTTGTACATTTACACTTGAATTATGAATACCGACAAAATCAAATGATGATCCTGGTGTGTGTTTGAATGCACTTAAAGACTGTTTAGTGTTTCCGTACGCGGGACGCGGGTCTGTGTTCAGATGATGTGATTGGATTCACGCTGTGATGAATTGAGGTCCGTACAGCACAATATGATCCATACGGCCGAGAGCGGTCAATCTGACAGTCCGTGGCATCGGGCTTCACTTTAATGTGTCCTACAGGGACGAGATCCTCACGATCTCCAGCGCTCACATCATGTGTCTTGATGACAGCCGTAGAGTCCGATTAAATGAATCAATGTCTGCTGCAGCGGCCGAGAGATTTAATGAGACGACGTCACAGTGAGATCAGCAGAAGATCTGCGGAAGATGCTTTCTGTCACAGGATTAAAAATAATAAAACGGGTCATTGCAACTTTTTATCTCACAATTCAGACTTTTTTCTCACAATTCTGAGGATATAAAAACAAAATTGTGCATTTTGAATTGTAAGATAAAAAGTCATTCATTTTTTATTGAATTGTGAGACAAATTCAGAATTCTGAAAAAAATGTCAGATATAAATTCAGAATTGCAAGATATAAATTCGCAATTGTGAGGAAAAAAAAGTTGCAATTCCTTTTTTTTTATTCCATAGAAATAAAACAAACCGAAACAAACTCTGCGGAAAAAAAAAAAAAAGAATTGCAAGATTCAAACTCAGAATTCAGCAAAAAAAAAAAAGAAAAAAGTCAGAATTGCAAGATATAAATGCAAAATTCAGCTAAAAAGGCAACTGCGAGATATAAACTTGCAATTGCGAAAAAAAATCCAAATTGTGAGATGAAAAAGTTACAATTACCTTTTTTCTATTCTGTGGCGTCAAGATGTAATCAAGATATAAAATCAGAATTTAGAGAAAAAAGTCAGAATTGCAAGATATAAACTCTGAATTCTGAGATATAAAATGCAGAAATGCAAGATAAAAACTTGCAATTCCGAGAAAAAAAGAATTTTGAGATAAAAAGTCATTACCTTTTACCAAATTCCCTTTTTTTATATTTATTCCGTGGCGGACACTGAACTGAACTATGAGATATAAACTCAGAATTCAGAAAAAAGTCAGAATCGTGAGGAACTCTCACTTGTGGAAAAAAACGTCGATTTGTGAGTGAAAGTCGCAATTACTTTTAGATTTTTTTATTCAGTGGTCGAAATTTAAAAAAAACTGAATTGCGAGGTAGAAACAAGCTTCCATAGAATAATGTCTGTGAATGAAGTTCCTGTCAGAAATTATGTGAATTGAACATGATGCTTTTCCTTAAGACTTGTTTTCAGAGAATATACCTTGAGAGGTGTGTGTGTGTGTGTGTGTGTGTGTGTGTGTGTGTGTGTGTGTGTGTGTGTACAGAGAGCGAGCCC
>NW_015536483.1:52522-60148 GCF_001515605.1 Sinocyclocheilus anshuiensis
AGATGTGGCTTTTGAATTTTGAGATAAAAAGTCTTTACGTTTTACCAAATTCCCTTTTTTATATTTATTCCATGGCAGACACAATAAACTGAACTACGAGATACAATCTGTGAGAATTGAGATATAAACTCTCAGTTGTAACAACAACAACAAAAAAGTTGATTTGTGAGCGAAAGCCAGAATTACGTTTAAAAAAAAAAGTTATTCAGTGGTGGAAACAAGCTTCCATTGAATAATGTCTGTGAATGGAGGTCCTGTCAGAAGTGAAATGAACTGACCATGATGCTTTTCCTTAAGACGTGCTTTCAGAGAATATACCTTTGTGTGTGTGTGTGTGTGTGTGTGTGTGTTCAGGGCGCGTCCTCCAGTCTGGTGGTGAAGTTTGCAGACACTGATAAGGAGCGGACCCTGCGCCGGATGCACCAGATGGCCGGTCAGCTCGGCATCTTCAGTCCCATGACCATCCAGTTTGGAGCGTATGGAGCTTACACACACGCTGTGAGTCTCACACACATTACCAGTCACCTTTATGAGGTTCTGTTTGTGCCACAAATGTGCTTTGTACTAAACTGTACATTTGTCCATGTCTACGGTCAACTTGCCTTGCCTATTAAATTGTATAAGTTTCAATATTGCAATTAATTAGACATTTTTTAATGACGAACGTTTTTATTAACCATTAAAATTAAATCCAGAAAAATTAAAACCAGAAATGGATTCCAGAAAGGGCTAGAAAAGTTCAAACAGGGAAAATATGGAATTTAGAAAAATTCCAACGGGGAAAAATGGATTCTAGAAAAGTTCAAACAGGAAAGAATATGGAATCGGGAACCATTCCAGACAGTAAAATGGAATCTTTAAAAATTAAAGGGGGGGGGGGGGTTTTAGAAAAGTTCAAACAGGAAAAATTATGGAATCTGGAAAAAAATCAAACAGGAAAAAAATGTCATTTTGGAAAAATAAAACAGAATTTGGGAAAAAAAAATTAATGGATTTCATAGGGCCTTATACTTGTTCAAATGAATGAGGATTTGATGATGTGTGGGTTCTTTGTTTTGCTCGTCGTCTTCAGTGTCTTTCTGAACTTTACAATCAACTTTACAATCAGGATTTGAAATAATAAGTGGAAAGCATTTTTCAGGGAAACAGCATCCTTTAATATATTAAGCCTTGCTTTCTGAGAATTTGAGTTTAAGCTTAAAACAAGGACAAATATCTGCCAATGGCATCAAAAACTTGTTTTCCATTTGAATTAAGTTTTTGTTCTTTTTATAAAGTACATTTTCTCACCCTATTAACAGATATTAGTTGATAAATAATATCTGATGTCATTTTGTGTCTCAAGTAAATGTATCTCGATCTAAGAAGGTTTCGATGTTTGTGCTTGAAAGCGATGTACATCTGTGTGTGACGTGCAGCAGATCATGCAGCAGCAGCAGCAGGCGGCGCTCATGGCAGCGACGCAGGGCTCGTATCTGAACCCCATGGCTGCCATCGCCGCCGCTCAGATGCAGCAAATGGCAGCTTTCAATGTCAACGGCCTGGTGGCTGCACCCATGACGCCGTCTTCAGGTACACACTCACACACACACACACTCACATTTTATTCTTTTATTTGGATCCACAAGACAAGCAACAAAAACGGAATTCAAATACCTTGGGAAGTCAGTTTGCAAGATGACAGGTACACATGGCTAGCATACATTCACAAGTCCTTATATTTATAACATTCAACACTCAAGGATAGACAAAACATCTTCGTTTCCATATTTGCATACTCCCTATAGTGGCTGAAACTGAACAAAATTTTGCGAGTTTTTTTTACACACACACACAGATTCACACACACAGATTCACACACACTCACTCACTCACTCTCACACACACTCACACATTCACACTCACGCACACACACACACACACACACACGCACACACACACACACACAGATTCACACACACTCACACACTCACACTCACACACACACACACACAAACACACAGATTCACACACACACACTCTCACTCACTCACTCACTCACTCACTCTCACACACACACTCACACATTCACACTCACACACTCACGCACACACACACACACACACACACACACATCGGTTCGTTTCGGCCATTACTCTCACCGCTGTTTGTCACCACAAGGTTTTTTTGTTTTGATGTTTTTCAGCTTCTTTTGATTGCATTCACGTATCCACACAGAAGCTCTTACAAAACCTAGTGAGCCGCCTATCTAGACAGCATTTCAAGTGTCTTATACATGAATGCTGTCCTGAAAGATACTTCAGTTCTGGCAATGCAAGGCAGAATCGGATGTATCATTCATAACGAGAATCCCAGAGTGCATTGCAAAAATTTCTTTACATATTGAAAAATATAGATTTTTTTATACCATATATTTCTGTGCTTTGTATTCTGGGGTCAGTAAGATTTTTGTAATTAATTAATTAATTAATTAATTAATCATTTTAGTTTGACCATTGAACTGAATGGCATAGAAACAATTTTTCGTTTTATTTTATTTTACACTATTAACATTTTCTTCAAACATACTTTTTGATCTTGTCCTACAGCTTTTATTAGATTTTCTCCAAAATTATTTTTATTATTTATAGCTTTTTGTTGCACCAAACTGTTGGAAAGTTACTCAAGTTACTCAGATTGATACTTTGTAACTCAAGAACGCATTAAATTGATCAAAAGTGACAGTAAAGACATTTATAATGTTACAAAATATTCTCAAATAATTGCTGTTCTTTTGAACTTTCTATTCATCTGAGAATCCTGAAAAATAAAATGCATCACAGTTTCCACAAAAATATTGTGCAGCACAACTGTTTTCAACACTGATAATAATCAGAAATGTTTCTCGAGCAGCAAATCAGCATATTAGAATGATTTCTGAAGATCATGTGACACTGAACACTGGAGTACTGATGCTGAAAATTCAGCTGCGCATCACATAAATAAATTACAGTTTAACAGATATTCACATAGCAAACAGCTATTTTAATTATTAATAATATTTCACAATTTTTACTGTATTTTTGATCAAATAAATGCAGCCTTGGTGAACAGAAAAGACAAAAACATTGAAAAATTGTATCAAACCCAGTAAACCTTTGGTTGCTAGTAGGATGCTGTCTATGTAGACTGTAGACAGTGATGCTCACTAGGTTCTGAAACAGAGCGAGTGTGTTTTCTGTCAACCACAGTGGCTCAGTAAGACACGAGGTGTAATGGGAAATGATCCGTCTCAGTTTGAGGACGAACCCGGGAACACGGCCAATCTGACGCCGTCGACCAGAGAGTCCTTGACTCAAGAATACAGGAGTGAAGATTTGTGACGGATAATCCCTGACCCCCGTTTGACCTCCGTCTCACACACATACACACACACACACAAACACACACACACACTCACACACACACACACACACACACACACACACACACACACTCCTGATGTGCTTCTGCACGACTTTGAGCGTCCAGCTACAAAAGCCCGCTGACACCTCAGAGGAAGGGTCACGAGGAATTAATTAAAGTTCTTTCTCTCGCTCTCGTCTGTCAGTTTCCCGCTTTGATAATCCGTAATGTGGACACACACTCTTGTTAACCGTCAGCTTTAATCTGGCACGACTGAAATGCCCTTGGAGGAAAGCTGAGGGAAGCTGAGCGATCAGTGTCAGAGGAGCAGCAAAGAGACACGTCTGTGACCGGAGACATGAGAAAACACTTATTAACACTGCGACTCCTGCGGACAAACCGTCTTCAGTACAGTAAACTAGGAGCCAATCAAACGCTTCTCCATTTATATATCTATAATGGAGGGAATAAGTGCCTGCTCACTTCATATCAGCGGTGTTATTTCCTGAAGTATTTTTTCCATTCATTTTTCCAAAAAGGTTTTTACAAAGTCTTCATTAAAGCGTTAGAAACCTTGAACCAGACCAGCCAGATTCAAGGAGAATCACAGCATTGCAAACTTTGATTTGAAGCAACAAAGCAATTGAAAATCAGACAAAAAGTCAAGATTGTGGACTTAATGGTTTTAATGAGGGGAAGAACTGCAGTCCCACAAACAATGACTCCAAAAACAATGGAAAAATATGATAATAATATGATAAGCTATTTAAGAAAATTGCCAAATTAATCATTATTTTAAAACTTATTTATCAAAGTGAAGAACAAAATAAAACTAATTACAAACGTTGATTTGACAAAAATACAAATATACAAGACTGTGAAAACACGATTATTTTAAAAAATAAGTTGCATTAATGCAAACAGCTGGCTTTAAAGGGGTCATATGATGTTGCTAAAAAGAACAGTATTTGGTGTAATGAAATGTCGCAGCAACAATACTACAGCGAGAATAAAAGTTACCCTTCTTTCTTTGCGTGAACATTTGGGCGGCGTTATGCAAATCTTCCCACATAGTGACGTAGACATGTGGGGGCGTGTTAGAACGAGGCGTTTTAGGTAGGCGTGGCTGACTCTTAACTTTTATAAAGAATATCTCTTTGGATTTGAGACTTTAGTCTTTGCAACTTTACAGATCTTCTTTATGCACCAAGAGCTTGTAACACTCCAAAGAGAAAGGAACAATTGAAATCGCATCATATGACCCCTTTAACAAAAGCACAGACCGTCGATGAATAACCTCGGAGCTCACAGCAGGTCTGTCTTTAACGGTTTGTACGTTATCATTAAAAATTGAGTTCGATCTGGAGAAAATGAATGACGTTTTTACTTCTGGAACCCGACTGTTGTGTTCCATTTACTCAGCGCCACTCTCTGATTGGTGGAATTTTCACTAGAGCATCATGGGTAATGTAGTTTTTCACCAGGAATCCCTCTGTTAACACATGATTCTTAAAAAACAAAACAAAAGCATATATCAGCAATTAACAGCCTCGTAGCTCACAGTAGGTTTGTGTTTAAAGGTTTTTAAGTTATCGTTAAAATTCAAGTTCCCTATAGAGAAAATGAATGGAGTTTTTACTGCTGTATTTGTTTCCACCAGGCACCAGCACGCCACCAGGCATTGCAGCTCCCATCGGGGTGAACGGCTTCAGCGCTCTCCCTCCCCAAAGCAACGGACAGCCCGCCTCCGAACCCATCTACACCAACGGCATCCATCCGTACCCAGGTAGCATGCTTACTTCACTTTATCCTGCTTTGGATGCACAACATCTTTGGATTTGGAGCAGCTCAAACAGTACTTGATCAGCGTAAAACAACCAAGACTAGCACCGGAAACCAACCTTCCAGAGCTGTTTTGACACTATGAGACACATCATTTTAATTGAAAACATGTTCACAGCAGAGGTGTTTTCAAGCCATTGTCTGTATGAATTGCATTTACATGGACAATGTTTTTATCTAAAGCGACTTACATTGCATTAAAAATATATGTTATACATAATATGCATTCACTGGGAATCAAAGCCATGACCTTGGCATTGCTAGTGCCATTCTAGTTTGAGCTACATGACTTGCATTTTTAGTGTTTTTCGAATGCATTCATTGATCCTGATACTAAAATAATATGTAGGACTGAAGCGCAGAGGAGTGTCACATTTGATCTGAATCTGTAAAAACAACAGGCGTATAGAAATGACAGTGGCAAATGAAGGAAAGTGCTGAAATAAAATCAGACTGATATTGACAGAAGTGTGTGTGTGTGTGTGTGTGTGTGTGTCTGTGTGTCTGTGTGTCCGTGTGTCCGTGTGTGTGTGTCCGGACGATGGCCGATCCTCTCCAGCAGGCGTATGCCGGCGTGCAGCACTATGCAGGTGAGTCTCTCCTGAAGTTTTTTGTGTTGTGAATTCACAATCTGACAATCTATGCATGTGTTTTCTGGATCAGCATTTCCCTCATATGACTGCTGAAACATATGCATTATGCGATGATCAACAGTCTGCTGTCATGTGACCTCATTTAATTAGCTGCTGCAGTCCAGTTTCATAGAAATAAATGTGGCCCTGGAGCACAAAAGCAGTCTTAAGTCGCTGGGGTATATTTGTAGCAATAGCCAAAAATACATTGTATGGGTCAAAATTATAGATTTTTCTTTTATGCCAAAAATCATTAGGATATTAAGTAAAGATCATGTTCCATGAAGATATTTTGTAAATTTCCTACTGTAAATATATCAAAACTTAATTTTTGATTAGTAATATGCATTGCTAAGAACTTAATTTGAACAACTTTAAAGGCGATTTTCTTAATATTTAGATTTTTTTGCACCCTCAGATTCCAGATCTCAGACAAATATTGTCCTATCCTAACAAACCATACATAAATGGAGAGCTTATTTATTCAGCTTTCAGATGATGTATAAATCTCAATTTCGAGAAATTGACCCTTATGACTGGGTTTGTGGTCCAGGGTCACATATGTGGTTATTTAGCAATGTATGTTCAGTTTAGTGTAAAAAATGTCTTCTGGCCGTCTGTTCAAATAACGAGTCAAGAAAGCGATGTTTAAATTCACGGCTGATTTCACTTCTGTTTCTTCCGTCACACTGGAAATTGAAGATCAGGTTGAGTGCATTGCATTGTGGGATGCAGTATGCAGTGTGCAGTATGCTTTATTGTGTTCTGCACATACTGGAGAATGTAGCATGCAATTTGTGCACTGTGCACAGTAAACATGCTGAATAATACCAGTGATAGTTTAGTGTTATTTATAGATTATTATAGTTTTTTTATGTGTGTTTTGAATTAGCTTTTTAATTTAAATTTTTGTTTACTTTGTTTAACACTGCTTACCAGTGTTATTTTAGTATTATTTATATACTATTGCAGCTTTTATTACAGGTTTTTATTCCTAGTTTTCATTTTAATTTTTAGTTTAGGTTTAGTTTAATTCTGCATACCAGTGTTATTTTAGTATTACTTATGTACTATTAAAGTTTTTTTTATAGAAAGCTTTTTTATAGTTTTAATTTTAATTTTAGTATAATACTGCATACCTGTTATCTTAGTATTATTTATGTACTATTATAATTTTGTTAATATTTTTAATTATTTTTTATAGTTTTCATTTTAATTTAATTTTAGTACTTTGTTTTTTTTATCATTTTATTAGTTTTTTTTAGATGACTATTTGAGTTTAATTTATTTTTATTTCCGTTTTAGTTCTAGTTGAGTTTTAGTTTTATTAATTTCCATTTAAATAAACTTAAAGTTATTTTAGTTAGTTATTTCTAATGTTCGTTTAGTGTACTTTAGCTTTGTTTCAATTAACAAAAAGTTTTAGTTTTTTTGTTTTTTAAGGTTTTTTATGATAATACCCCAGCTGCATACAGCAAGCGTAATATTTGAATTTAACCCTCTTTAATAAAGAGGTAGACACCCTAAAAAACACCTTTGAAAGTTTGTGGAGTTTGTGAAGCTCAGAGGAGTGTGATGATGATGATGATGATGATGATGATGATGAGCTTTATTCATGTATTCAGCGTCAGCGCTGGAAGAAAGCTGCGAGTTGATCTGTTAAATCAGGAATATGACCGTGATTCTCTCTCTCTGTCTCTCTCTCTGTCTCTGTCTCTCTCTCTCTCTCTCTCTCTCTCTCTCTCTGTCTCTCTCTCTCTCTCTGTCT
>NW_015536483.1:60229-65239 GCF_001515605.1 Sinocyclocheilus anshuiensis
TCGCTCGCTCGCTCCGGGTTACAGCAGCCTATCCTGCCGCTTACGGGCCAATCAACCAAGCGTTTCCCCAGCAACCAGCCATCATCCCCCAGCAACAGCGGGAAGGTGAGTGAGGCTCCGCCCCCTCCGCAGAACAGGTGATAATTGCTCTGAGAGATGGACGTAAAGCTCAGGAGAAATCATGACAATCAAACCAGACCTTCATCCATGCTCACGATCCTGTATAAATGCCTTTATTGAAATGAATATCTTACAGTTTGTAGCCTGGAAAGATGGAAACCAGAATTGTTTTAAAGGGGTCATATGATGTTGCTAAAAAGAACAGTATTTGGTGTAATGAAATGTGTTTATGCGGTTTAAGGTTGTTTTGATTTTGCATGTTTTGATGTGTAATCCTGACACAAATGGGAAGAAATTATCACTATAACGTTTCTGTTGTCAGATGTCATAGACCTTAAGAATGACATATTTTCTCAAAATTAATTACAGTTCATTTGATTTAATTTACAGTTAAATCAGTTATTTTGTTTTATATTTTTTATTTTATTTATTTATGTCTTGCTTTATTTGATTTTTTTAAATTCATTTTTATGTTTTGTCTTTTATTTCATTGTTAATATATTTCAATATTATTTTAATATTTTATTTTAATTTATTATGTGAAGTTTCTGTCTGTAACCATGCAGTAAACCAGCTCTCAGACGAGTTTCCAGGTTCATTCTGATGTACAGATTCTTCAGAGTCCTTTGTGTTTATTCAGAAGTTTGTATCGAGTTAAAATGAAGCTCGTTTGTTCTTGTGGGATGCATTTTCTCAATTACATTTCTTACAGAACAGAACAGATGCTTAAACAAACACTGCAGATACAAACCTCTCAGCGGCCAAAATCTCTTTCCTCACTGTCTGGTTTTATTTTATGTTTTGTATTTTGTTTTGTTTTATTTGATTTTAATATTATTTATTAATTTATTTTATTTCATGTTTTCTCTTTTATTTATTTATCTTACATTTTGTCTTATTTTATTATTTATTTTATTGTTAATACTTATCATTTATTTTATTTTAATTGTAATTTTATATTTTACCAGCATTTCATTATTTAATTTAATTTTGTTTATATTTATTTATTTTATGTTTTGTCTTATTTTATTATTTATTTTATTGTTAATACTTATCATTTACTCCATTAACCCTGTTTTATTTTAATAGTAATTTTATATTTTACCATCATTTCATTATTTAATGTGATGTTATGTTTTGTCTTTTGTTTTATTTGATTTGATATTAATACAAAAAAATATTGTTTTGTTTTGTCTTATTTTGTTTTATCTTTTTTATTTTATTTTATGTTTTGATTTGCTTTATTTGATTTGATTTTAATGTTTTTGTTTATTTTTGTTCATTTTACATTTTGTCTTATATTTTATCTTTTTTGTTATGTTTTTTTTTCTTTCTTTTATTTGATTTGATTGGTTCATTTTAAAATTATTTAATTTTGTCTTTTATTTTATTATTTATTCTATTGTTAATACTTATCATTTATTCGTTACAGCTGTTCTAATTTAATATTAATTCACATTTTGTTATCATTTTGTTAATGTAATTTTATGTTTTGTCTTTTTTTATTTGATTTGATTTGAATATATTTTACTTTTTGTCTTTTTTTTATTTGATTTGATACTAATATAACATTATTGACAATACGAGTCTGCAGTCTTTGTCGTGTCATTAAAGCGAGATCTCACACGAAGCATCGGGAGACTCTGCCGATTATTTATGTTTATCCAATTTTCCCAAAAGCCACAACACCTTGAAAGTGCCTTCAATTCCCTTATCCACGTTTAATCAGATCTCCGTTTAACAAAGAGCTCTGAATATGTATCTGCATGCGCGCCGCTCGGCCTTCTGGGTACGGCTCTGTGTGAAATCTCATTTGCGTGTCTTTCTCTCAGGACCGGAGGGCTGTAACCTGTTTATTTACCACCTGCCGCAGGAGTTCGGCGACGCGGAGCTCATGCAGATGTTTCTGCCCTTTGGCAACGTCATTTCCGCCAAAGTCTTCGTGGACCGAGCCACCAATCAGAGCAAGTGTTTCGGTGAGTTCCCACAATGCACCGCTTCACTCAGCACAAAAGTGCCTTTATTTCCCGCGTCTGCACTAATCACGATGCAGTTAGCGGCAATAAAAAGTGCTGTTTCAGCATTAATAATATAATAGAATTATTCATTAGATTTTATTTTTATATTTCCAGTTTAAATTTTTAGTCATTTCGTGTTTCTTTGTGTTTTTGTCATTTTTATTAGTATTTGTTCTTTTTAAATATTACTATTTAGGTTTAATCTTTGTCAGTTTTAGTTTTTATTTGTGACCCTGGAGCACAAAACCAGTCATAAGGGTTTTTGAAATTGAGATTTATGCATCATCTGAAAGCTGAATAAATAAGCTTTCCATTAATGCATTTAATAATTTATATGGAAATTTGAGCATTTCAACCAAATTTTCTGTAAGTTTTTTTACTTTAACAAAAAGAAGTTTTTAATGTTTTTAGTTTTAGCTTAGTTTTAGTTTTTATTCAGCTTATTTCAGTGAGTTGCCAAAGCATTTTTAAAAATATTTAATATCTCTAATATTTATCTTTATTTCTATTAACAAGAATTTTTTAAATAGCGTTAGTTTTAATTCAGGTTTAGTTTTTAATTCTATTTATTTACAGTATATTTCAGTTAGTTGCCAAGGCAGCATTTTTGTTTTCTTTTTTAATTTAAGTTTTTTTTTTTTTTTTTACTTGATTTCAATGAACAAAAATGTTTTAATAGTTTTAGTTTTAGTTAAGTTTTTATTTAAACTTATTTCATATATACAGCTTAATTTCTATAATTTTTTTCATCTAATATTTATTTATTTATTTATTCAGTTTTATTTCAATTAACAAAAATGTTTTTAACAGTTTCAGTTCAGTTTTAGGTTTTTGCCTGATATTTATATTTAATTTTTAATCTTTATTTTAATTGATTTTATTTTACGCTTTATTTTAATGAACAAAAATGCTTTTAATACTTTTAGTTTTACGTTTGGTCTTTATTAAACTTTTTTTCAGTTATTTTTTTTTTTTCCTTTTTATATTTAATTTTTTCGGCGTTATTTCAATGAACAAAGATAGTTGTATTAGTTTTAGTTTGTTTTATTAACGATAATAACCCTGGCATCAAACTTACCCAGAATGCAGTTCTCTTCGCACCTCGCAGCTGCATGGAAAGCGTGAAGTGCTTCCTGCATCATTATATTTCTCGTAACGCCTTCATGTCGACGCATGCTGAGGTCTCTTTCTGCATCTTTACATTTAATCTTTATTTTCATCTCTTCATTAAGATCTTGGCAGACAGGAGCGTGTCGTCTCGCCCGCAGCTCCTCCAAAGTTGCAATAAAATGAGATAAAGCCGCTGCTCAGGAAGGAAATTAAATCAGGTGTTCTTCATCAGCTTCCTCCGGTGTGGAGAGGAACATGTTCTCCCTCATTACTCTCTCATGTCAGTGCGATGTGCTGGAATTAGACTCGCGTGTGCATTCATCATCACACGCGTGTTTATCTGAGCGTCTTGATTCGGTTCAACTAAAGCGGCTGATACTGTTCCAGTGACTGAGTGTTTTCTGTGCACTATGTTGTGGAGCTTTACGAGACGCGGATCATTGAAACAAATGTGATTTGATTTGCTGCTGTGTGGTGTCTGTGGTCATGATGGGCTGTTATTCTAGAGGACAAGGGGTTGGTGTGTGAACGCTCTAGCGCCACCAGCTGTTCAGCTTCACAAACGTTTTAGTTCAATAAAATACATTTTTGTGTAAAATTATATTTTGAAGTCGCTCACAATCAATATTGTGAGTTTTGAAGGTGTTTTTTGATGTAGTCAACTTGTTGTAATGATTGTTGTTTGCCCAGCGAACTCTTTCCAGTTTTATTTTATTTTATTAGTATGTTTATATATATGTGTGTGTGTGTGTGTGTGTGTGTGAGTGAGTGAGTTGTGTGGATTTCTGTGACGATGCAAAATTTCTGTGACGATGCTGGAGTAACGATGCTGAAAATTCAGCTTTGATCACAGAAATAAATGACAGTTTAACAGATATTCACATAGAAAACAGTTATTTTAAATTGCAATAATATTTCACAATTTTTCCTATGTTTTTGATCCAACAAATGCAGCCTCGGTAAGCAGAAGAGACAAAAACGTGACTGACTCTAAATGAAAGTTATTGAATTTTCCCAGAAAAGAACGACTGTAAACTTCTAAAATGACAAAATAAACAAATCCACTCTAGCATGTATATGATGTGAGAGCAAACAGACTCCGGGCTTGGTCTCTTCTTGTTTTCGGTGGTTTACGGTGACGGAGAGCTGAGCTTTATGAGGAACGGTTCTGTCTGACGTCCTCAGAGCTCACGTTTGCTGTGATTAGTGCTGTTTGCTCATGCTGTGAGTTAGAGATTTAAACAAGTATTAAACTTCAGCGTGTAACTCGTCAAACACCGAACGAGAGTGGAAACTGGCTTTGGCACGTAATAAAAGTCACTTATAGGAGCTGCAATGTAGATCTGTGGTTCAAATCGCAGGGCAAGAATGATCGTTTTGCTGTTTTTACTGATGTGTACTAAAGAAATGATCAGTGACTCATTAGTGTTTTTTTTTAGGAAAATGTTTTTCTCCGTAGCACTTTAGGGACTTTATAGCAGATGCATTTTCTCAATTAAATTCTGTACCAGAATTTAATTTGAAGTTGCTCATGATCGTCATAATGAGTTTTGAAGGAGTTTTGAAGTAGTTAATTTGTTTGTAATGTTTGTTGTTTGCCGGTGGGATGAACTCAATGCTGAGTTACTCTTGAGTTGATGGAAAGCTAATTTTTTATTTTAAGTAATTTAATTATAAAAAAATTTATTTTATTATTTTATTTTATTTTATTTTTTATTTTATTTTATTTTATTTTATTTTATTTTATTTTATTTTATTTTAT
>NW_015536483.1:65461-86451 GCF_001515605.1 Sinocyclocheilus anshuiensis
TTTATTTTTATTTTATTTTATTTTATTTTTTTTATTTTATTTTATTTTTATTTTATTTTAAAGTAAATATTTTATTTCATTTTTTATTTTTTTGGATGCATGTTATTTGACCATTAACCAAGAACGGAATATTTTTACCGCATTATAGCATGGCTTTGTTCTTCATTATTCTTCAGCACTCACACATTGAGACGGCCAGACAAACACGTTCATGTTTTCTTCATGAATCTGTTTTTTGCAGCAGCAGTTGTTGATGCTGTTCTGTGTTTGTCTCTCAGGATTCGTCAGCTTTGATAACCCCTCCAGCGCTCAGGCAGCCATTCAGGCCATGAACGGCTTTCAAATCGGCATGAAGAGGCTCAAAGTTCAGCTGAAGCGGCCCAAGGATGCCAACCGGCCGTACTGACCCTGAACTGACCGCTGCCACCTTCCCTCACAGGTCAGAGAGCTTTAGTTCTGCTGTTATAAATGAAGAGCTGCGTGAAGCTTCAAGAGGAGGAGAGGAGTCGCCAGGCGGCAGGAGTTAATTGTGTGCTTTAAAAAGCTTTATAAAGCGGAGAGTTCCGGTGCTTGGTTCTGATTGGCTGAGCCGCGTTCAAAGCTGTTCTAAATGACTCTACAAAGTAACATACACCTTTGTTTACATTTGTGTGTTGCTCGGCAACCACTTTGTAGCAACCACAACTGTTTCTGAGGAACTACATTGTTTGGCGGAAGAATACTTAGTTTTAATAATAAAGCAATAATCCCAGTGAAGCCGTGGTTTACAGTGAATTTATAACAGCTCCGCTTCGCGTCGTACCTAACAACGCCCCTTAGCTGTTATAAATTCACTGTAAACCACGGCTTCACTGGGATTATTGCTTTATTATTAAAACTAAAGATTTCATTCATTTTCATGAATTGCTGAAAGGTGTTTTAAAGTAAGTAAAAATGAGCTGAGATCTGAGAAACCTAACTTTAGCAGAAGAGAGATGCGTTAGGAATAATTCACTAAAGTTCTGTCTCGATTTTCTCACATTCATATCATTACAGACTCGCATGACTTTTTCTGAACAATATTCACACTGATCTTTTACAGACAATGTCCACATCTGTCAAGCTCTAAAATGACATAAAAGCATCCACAAAGTAGTTCATATGACTCTATTTCAATTCTTCTCACTTCAAAAAGTGATGTTCTTTCTCAGTATTTTGTCTTATTTTTCAGTACCAATATCTGAACATTCTAAACTGACATTCAAAATGCCATAAAAAAAATTAAATCTCTGGCAATGAGGTCAGAAAAATGTTTTTCATGTGAAATAAGTAACTGAATATATTTTTTTCTTATTGCTTAACTTAATTGTGATGAATTTCCCAGAAAACAAAACTTTTTATTTTATTTTATTTCCAATCTTTTTATTTATTTTTTTTATTTTATTGTTAGATTTTATTTATTAATTTTTTTTTCCATTATTGTGTTTTACCATTAATCTCTTTTTATTCATTTGTATTCTATTTTATTTTATTTTATTTTTTCATTTTTCATTTTTTTCCCTATTATTTTTTTTTTTTCAATTGTTGTTTTTGCCATTAATCTTTTTTATTCATTTTATTTTATTTCCCATTAATATTTTTATTTTATTTTATTGTTATATTTATCCCCATTTATTTATGTATTCATTTATTTTATTTAATTTTTCCATTATTGTGTTTTACCATTAATCTCTTTTTGTTCATTTTTATTCTATTTTATTTTATTTTATGGTTTCATTTTTTTATTTTGTCAATTTTTTTTTCAATTGTTGTTTTTGCCATTAATCTTTTTTATTCATTTTATTTTTTATTTATTTTATTTTATTTTATTTAATTTTTCCATTATTGTGTTTTACCATTCATCTCTTTTTATTCATTTTTATTCTATTTTATTGTTTCATTTTTTTATTTTGTCCATTTTGTTTTTCAATTGTTGTTTTTGCCATTAATCTTTTTTATTCATTTTATTTTATTTCATTTCCCATTAATCTTTTTATTTAATTTTATTGTTATATTTATCCCCATTTATTTATTTATTCATTTATTTTATTTTATTTTTCCATTATTGTGTTTTACCATTGATCTCTTTTTTTCATTTTTATTTTATTTTATTGTTTCATTTTTTATTATTTTAATTTTTTTTTACAGTCTTTGTCATGCCATTATATCATTTTTCCCCAAATGGACTCAAATTTTCCCCTCCATTGCATCTCTCAGATCTCATTTGTGTGTGTTTTACTCTAACTTTGGTGCGTTGCATGCATACAATTTCTCTTTTTGTGTTCCGTTTAAAGTCTTAAACGATGTAAAGTCATGCGGGTTTGGAGTGACACAAGGGTGAATGTGATAAAGAAGTCTTCTTCGTCGTGTGTTTGTCTTACAGTACTGATGTGCACATTTGTCTTAATGTTTTGCATATCCGTCATGATTTCTCCGCTGAATATACAATCCATCTTCGTGTGAAGCTGACGAGACGAATGCGGTGGTTCTTGTGTTTCTGTCAGGGCTCAGTAGCTCAGCACGGGCCGCTCTGTCTCGTAAGTTTGTCTCCTCAGGGACGCTCTGGTGTCCAGCGCTGCTTGTTTCAGTGCATCTGGTCTCGTTGGGTAACCGTAGCCGGGTGATTTTGAAGGCTTGTGAACTTTAACCCCTTTATTGCTGTCGTAGCGTGAGTTGTTGTGCTCTGTGTTTGATATTTCTCTCTCTCTCGCTCAGTTTTCCAGCTCTGTTTGTTCTGGTGTGTATTTTTGTGTGTTTGAAGGCTGTGTCTAACGGTGAAAGATCGTTTTATTGTTTATGAGTCGAGTGAAGACTTTTGTCGTATGGCTTCATCAGGAGAAATTCACTGTGAAAATTGTGTTATTGTGTTATTTTGTATTCGTTTCTGTCTTTTCCAGTAAAAATTCTTAAATCAAGATACTTTTGCTTGAGAAGCAAAATTAGAAGTCAACGTTTATTCTTAAGACAAAAATGTTCTTAACAGTAAATCAAAAAACTTTTTTTTTTCATTATTCTATTTTTTTATTATTATTTTATTGTTTCACTATTTTTTCCATCATTGTATTATTATTATTTTTGTACATTTCCTCCCTTTTTTTTCATTTTTAATTTTTTATTGACCAAAATGTGGGTCCATGGGCTCAGAAAAATAATCTTGCTGAAATTTATTTTTCTTTTAATAAATAATTGACAGATTTTTTTCTTGTTTTAAGCTTAAACTCACTTAATTTTGATACATTTTTTCAGAAATCCAGATTTAATATTTCAAGTCAATTTGCTCAAGTAAATATGTCTTGATTTAAGAAAGTTTAGATATTTGTGCTAGAAATGACTTAACATATTAGCTCTTGTTTTCTGATAAAAACGATAAAAATGAAGTGAGTTTATACTTAAAACAAGAAAAAACATTTATTTAATTTTATTAATCAAGCTTCTTGTTTTAAACATCAACTCACTTTATTTTGATACATTTTCCAGAAAACAGAACATCATATTTTAAGTCATTTTGCTTCTCAAGTAAATGTATCCTGATTTAAGAAAGTTTATATATTTGTGCTGAAAAGACAAAAACAAAATGCACATTTTTTATAAAATGCATAATTTATGAAAGACAAAACTACAAAGTAAGAAAATGTTTTGCAGTGTAGTTTTGCTTGTAGATTCGTCCCTGTTTATTCCTAATGTTTACCAAGTCAACATTAAATCTGGTCACTCAAGCTGTATTTTTAAAGCGGTAAGTGTTAATGCATGCATGTAAGTTATTGCTGCTGGTTTGGACTGTAGTTTTTGTGGTGGATGATTGAATTTCCGGAAGCTTTATGCTGAAGATGCTTTAATCAGCTCAAACACACTGTCTTTATTTATTTATTATAGCAGTTCATAAACATATGAGACAATAATGAGCTTACTGATAGACCTTTAGCTTGTTTTTATCGCCTGAAATTTGTAGTATCTTGACTCAAGGTTTAGTTGATCACTTTATCTGTATATTAAACATCGGCTGATCGGCTGTCGTCACAGAAAGGAAACGTTTCATTAATGGAAACCTGAGAATCCGTCATGTCGCTGCTTCTGTTGCTTCTGTCTTGTAGCTGCTGGTTACTTTATGCATAATATATTATCACAACAAGATTGTGTTCCATTGTGTAGGTTTTGAGGTTTCCCCTTGCTCCAATCCATCAGTTTCTGTTAGCAAACTGTGTCGGAGATCTCAGTAAGGACGGCTGTGGTCTTGTTTGTCTGCTGTAGTTCAGTTTCACACAGAAGGGTCACAGTGTTTTAAATGACACAGACAGACGAGCTGCTCATTTACAAGCCAGTTCGCTTGCATCTAGACCTTGTTTGTACGTGCATATACGCATGAAACTTTTTGAGATGTCAAACTCTCAGAGCTCTTAGATGAAAGCTGTCAAGAACATGGCTAACATGCATCTCACCCCAAAATCAAAGGAAACATGTTTACATTTCAAAATAAATACATTCAAATCTCAAAAGAAAATGAAGCCTATTTTAGGATTATTTTAGGATTAAATATATAAATAAATAAATAAATAGTACCATTACGTTTTTCATGACAATTAAGTCATTTCCTCCCAAATGCATATGTAAAAAAAAACCTCTAATTATTTATTGCTGTAATGCAAAAAAAGATATAATTAGATATTTTAATTAAAAATATAAATTTTATATAATTTATATATAAAAATATAAAATCAAATATTAAATATAAAATATTATTTAAATGGTCCATTTTTTTTTTATTGTATTGTATGGTTGTTATGCATTTTACAAAGTATGTTAGGTATTTATGGTAGTATTTGTTTGTATGCTTTTTTTTAATGCAATTTTTTTGTCAGATGCATTAAAAAACTGTAATGAGAATCACCCATGAAAATAATGAGAATTACAAGCAAACTCCGAAGTAAAACATCAAATTTGTGGGAGAAACGAGTTTAATTGTCATGAAAATTGAAAGTAATGTCACATAATGCTAAAAATCTGGATGATCATAAACGTTTAGAACCATTATATACTTACAAACTCTCTGCATTGTTCTGCATTATTTACATGACAGTTAAAGACATTTCCTCCCAAATTCATATCAAGTCTATTTTTTTTATTACTGTAATGCAAAAAAATCAACAAAATATTATTTAAATGGTTAAATATTTAAAAATATGGTTTTATGCATTTATAAAGTATTTATATGTACATTTTAGAATTTTTTTGTACTGCTTGTATGCTGTTTTTTAATGCAATTATTAGTCACATGCATTAAAAATACTGTAATGCTTAAATTGTAATGCTTTCACGTTCATGCAAATGGAAAGTTATGTAATGCAAAAAAATCAACAAAATATTATTTAAATGGTTAAAAAAAATGTATATCGTTTTTTTATGGTTTTATGCATTTTATAAAGTATTTATATGTGCATGTTAGGATTTGTTGTACTGCGTGTATGCTGTTTTTAATGCAATTTTTAGTCAAATGCTTTAAAATTCATGCAAATTGAAAGTTACATAATGCAAAAAATCTACAAAATATTATTTAAATGGTTAAAAAAAATGTAATCTTTTTTTATGGTTTTATGCATTTTATAAAGTATTTATATGTGCATTTTAGGATTTGTTGTACTGCGTGTATGCTGTTTTTTAATGCAATTTTTAGTCAAATGCTTTAAAATTCATGCAAATTGAAAGTTACATAATGCAAAAAATCTGAATGATCATAAAAACAGACTTCATTTTCTTCATGCATAATATAATTTCTTGCTTATGTCTTTTGATTCTTGTGCTGGAATACGAGCTGCACATGTTTTCTTGGACAGCTGGTGAGAGGTTTTCCACATGTCTGATGCAGGGATGATCTGGATCTGTGTCTGTGTTTAGAGCTGCTCGAATCTGCAACTCACTGTCTGCTTCTTCTCTCCTGTCTCTCTCTCTTTCTCTTTGTCAGAATGAAGGACTACAACCCCTTGTTTCCACAAGTGCAGTATCGAAAGACTTTTGCTCTGCTACATATCACAGGAGGCGAGCGGTTGCTGGATTTGCTGGAAAATCACTGAGAGCTGGAAAAACTGGAGGATTTTTTCTGCCAACTTTATTATTTTTTTGCTTCGGCATTTGCAGGATGCTTTTTTTGCATTTTGCAGAGACCGACTTTTTTGCTGCTGTTTTTTTTTTTAGATGAGATTGAGAGAGAGAAAAAAACCTTTATGAACACATTATGTTCAAAGCATGCATAAACACACACACACACAGACGTCTGCTGAGAGCTTCAGAAAATCCTCGCCTTTACATGCACTCAAAACTCTGTTGAAATCCTCATGTAAATGTATTGATCTCCACACACACATCTGCGCTCTGGACGAGAATCCAGGAAAATCTACATGCATCATTCCTTAGAAATAGGGACCAAAGGACTACACGCTTTTTAAAAGATATATATATATATATATATAAATATATATATATTTAAAAATCAAAAACTCTTACCTTGTAGCTGCAAGTATAACGATTACTAATGTTAACAGTAGAATCTGTAGGTCCTGTGTGACAACAAGAAAACCTTTGCTCTGGTAGCTGTTTCTTGCACCGACGTAGATTAGAAATGTAGAATATAGTAGTAGAGTTGCTCATTTTTTCATTTTTCTATTTATTTTTATTAGCGAAGATAATACTTGAACTTGTAAAGAAGGAAGGAAGATGTACAGAAAACGTTCCGGCCGTTGGATCGTATCGTTCATCGTGTCGCGCACTCGCGCCCTTTCTCCATTCCACCGTTGGACGGAAAGACGAGCGGAACAGACGAGGAAAGTCTGTCTGACAGGGTCCGGGTCCCAGAAGCCTTTGTGTTCGAGCGACAATCCACAGTGAAAGGCCAGACGATCAGACGTGGCTTTTTGTACTCGGCGAGAAAGATTCAGCTCGTCTCTGAACTTCAGACTTTAATGAGACGAAACAGAGGAAGACGAGGAGGTCGATAGCTACGGAAACTGCCAAATGAACCACAAAAGGAAACGCTGACATTTTTTAAAACCCCATCTGAGCTTCTGTTGAGATGTTTATTGGTGTGGCAGACGCTCGGGATCTCACTGATCTGTGCTGGCATCCAGAAAATCTAAATCTAACTGTAATCATCTGAACTGATCAAACTGTTCCCATTCATGCAAACCGCAGTTACACTCTATAAAAGAGCTTGGTAACACTTTACACGAAGCCTTTATGTATAATCCATCATAATGCATTATATGTTTTCATAAATAATTGCTATGCATTATAATATTTACAGATTGCTTGTTGCATCTGAAAATGGTTGTTTCTATCATGTTGCAATGCATTGTACTTTCTAAAGGAGAAACAATATTTGATAATATAACTACACTTAAAAAATGTCCACCTTTTAAGTTTAGTTGCTGCCTTTAAATTTAAAGTATAATCAACTTGGTTGTGCAAGTGAACTCAAATTACATTAAAGCCGTTTAAAAAATCAAGTTGAATTTCATATAACTTATTTTAAAAAATGATTTTGATGAGTCAAAGATGTGTAAAAACATAAGTTGCCATGACTTACTGATCAGATCACACAATGCATTATAAGGTGCATTACAAGCCATAATTAAATACTTTTATAATGCATTATACAGTATATAAAGGATTCATGTAAAGTGTTACCAATATATTTACTTAGTCAACATGAAACCTGCATTTGAAACCCAATTTACATCTGTTTTGAAAAAAGTAAAGCGGAAATTAATTCTATCCACAAAGAATTGATTCTCTGTGATATATTGAAAACAAGAGGGCTTGATGAGCTGAAATGGAAAGGCGTTTTTAATTGATTATCAGTCCAGAAGGATGTATGGATTTCATGTTGACTTTAAAGGAGAATTTGGAGATGATTTGGATTGGATTGTGTGTGTTTCTCCACACTTACTCTGCCCAGATCATACAACATTATATATTGAGATTTCATGCATCTGTTCTGGATGAACTTAATCTTCAAATCTGGACCAGACTATTAACTATTAAAACACAAGCCTAACATGGCTAGCTTACTTTATGATGAAGCTCAACAATTATCATACGTTTAGAAATACGGCATCCGTTTCAGGTGTTTTTGTGCGGTTTTCATTTCATGATCAGGCCTTAAAAACAATTGGTCACCTCCAGAGATTCATTGCCATCTTTGTAATAGATTGCAGGTCTGTTCCTCGTCTGTGTGTACAGTAGACATTCATAAATCAGAAATAGTGAGCATCTCTCAATGGGCAGGTCTTTATCTAGTCATCGAATAAGATCGAGGAGTGAAATCTGGGTGTCAACGACCAAACCTGACCTCTAAACCTTCATGCCAGCATATGAGCCGTTGCTTTTATCCTTTAAAAAAGACGCTCCCTCCAGGATCCCAAAGGACCAAACCCATGCAATTCTGCCATGCTGCCTGCGCTTCAACGCTGTGAATGCACAGATACTGATGAGGTAACGGCCTGCCCATGCATGCTTCATCAAATAACTTCAGTCTCCCTACAATCATTTTCCTGCATTATTCTGATTTTTTTATTTGCTCCATCCTGCACAGATGAAGCTGCATGCTGGAAAACGTTTCTTAATCATAACAGTTTGCACTAGTTATAGTTAAAAACCTGCCAATGTGTTTCATGTTAGGGTCTTTCTATCTGCATTATCATTTTGTATGAATATATGCCAAAATTCCCGTCTCAGAAACTCGTCCTGGATTCATGATGAAACTGAAGCGAAACCTTCAGATTAGTTTGTAAGAGTTTTAAGAAGTGCCAGTGTTATTTTACTATCATTGATATACTATTATCAATTTTGTTAATATTTTGTTTTGTTTTCATTTTTTTTGTGTGTGTTTTTGTCATTTTTATTTTGAGTTGCACTGCAAAAAAAATATTTTTTTTTAATACTCAGTATTTTTGTTTTCCAGCACAAATATCTAAACATTCTTAAATTAAGATACATTTGCTTGATTTGCAAAATGACTTAAGATATTAAGTGTTGTTTTATCAAAAAAAATATCAAAAATGTTTGTTTTTGCAAAAATCTGCCAGTGGGTAGATTATTTTTCTTGCCCCATTGGCAGATATTTTTTCTCATTTTAAGCAAAACGTTGCCTAATTTTAATATTTTTTTACTAGAAAACAAAACCTAATATCTTATGTCACTATGCATCTCAATTAAATGTATCTTGATTTTAAGGATGTTTACATATTTACAATAGAAAACAAGACAAAACTACTAAGAAAATATTTTTTGCATTGTATTTTACTACTTCATTTTAAGTCATTTATTTTATTTCAAGTAACAATTTTTTTATAGTTGCCGTTGTGGTCCGTTAGAATAACCCTGAGAAGTGCCAAATGTAATTTCTCAAGTGTTTATTTCTCTTTAGCATCCATTACTATGCTCATCTTTATTCATATATCCACGATTTTTATTTTGATAAAACACCTACACGTATTGGAAAAACAGACACATCAGCAAAGCACACGGATGATTCTGAAGCACTGAAATCGTTTGCTGAAGCACAGTATTTTGCAGTAAATTTCATCCATTGTACTGTCTAGTATTTTCTAGAATAGCTGCTGTTTTCAGTGAGGTTTGGTCTGTAGAAATGAGGCCAGAACCCCTGCCAGGCATCTAGGTTAAAGTGCCATATATCTGTAGCCACAACGGAGCAGGAGATCATGCTAAATTTATCAGCGGTAAATCATGTGTCGTCTGTTCCTCTTTTTCAGTTCATGTCAGGATTCACCTTCACTTACATTTAGAGGGAGTTCAGTGGAGGATAAAGGGTTCGTGAAAGTTTTCCACATCCGTACGCTCGAGTGTGTAAGCGCCACACAATCAGAAACAGCAGAAATAAACCAGAGAGAGAGAGCGTCTCAGTGCCAACACTGCAAAATAAAACTGATGTTCTTCCTCTGTATTTTTGTGTTGCTTTCCAGCACAAATATCTGAAAAGATACATTTACTTGAGAAGCAAAATTTATCAAAAAATTTATCAAAATTTAGTTTGTTTTTGCTTAAAACAAGAAAAAAAAATATCTGCCAATGGGCTCAGAAAAATAAACTTAATTTAAAAGCATTTTTCTTGTTTGAAGCAAAAACTCATTCAAATTGATACACAATATCTTAATATGCTTTTGCTTCTCAATAAATTAATCTCGATTTAAGAATGTTTAGACATTTGTACTGCAGTGCAAAAAAAGATTTTACTTAGGATTTTTTTGTTACTTTGTATATTTGTTTTCCAGCACAAATATCTGAACATTCTTAAATCAAGATACATTTACTTGAGATGCAAAATGACTTGATATTAGGTCTTTCTGGAGGGGGAAAAAAGTATCAAAATTGAGTTTTTGGTTAAATAAAAGAATAATAATCTAGTTTTCCCTTTGAATTAAGATTATTTTTCTGACCCCATTGGCATTTTTGGCAAAAACATTTTTTTTTTAGTTTTAAGCAAAAACTAACAGAATTTTTATCAATTTTTCAGAAAACAAGATTTAATTTGTTAAGTCATTTTGCTTGTCAAGTAAATGTATCTTGATTTAAGAAAGTTTAGATATTTGTGCTGGAAAACAAGACAAAAATAGTAAGAAAATTATTTTGCGGTGTGAAAAACAAGACAAAACTACTGAGTACACTGCATTAAAATAAAAAAAGAATCTAAACATCCTTAAGATATTAAGTCTTGTTTTATGAAAAAAAAAATCTACATTTTATTAGTTTTTGCTTAAAACAAGAAAAAATAATTGTAATTCAAAGGGAAAGCAAGATTCTTTTTCTTGCCCCATTGTCAGATTTCTTGTTTTAAGCAAAAACTCACTTAATTGTGATAAATTTTTTTAGAAAACAAAACTTATTGGTCATCATGCTTCTCAAATAAATGTTTCTTGATTTAAGAATGTTTAGATATTTCTAAAGGAAAACAAAAAAATACTAAGTAAGAAATGTATTTTTTTGCGGTGAATGTAGTTGTGAAGAACACAAAATCTGTATTTCTGTCAGGTGTGCAGCTCTTTGTCTGTTCGTTGATCCGTTCATTTGAAATCGAGCTCATTTCTATTCAGGATCCGTGTTGCTCTGGCGTTCGTTAAGCGGCTCTTCGGGGTTCGTTAAGGGGCCGCGGGAGTGAAGAGCGGATGCCCTCAGGCTCGACTCTCCCCGAAAATAGCTGTGATTGTCAAGAAAAGGAAGTCAAATGTAATTGACTACAAGTCAAGAAATAATGAATGGAACCTTTTTATTAATGCTCCTCATTTAGTTTTTTTTTTTTTTTTTGGACAGGGTGAGATGTCACTAAATAGCAAGCGGAAACGAGATTTAGCGAGCATTGGAAATGCATGCAGGCGCAAAACCTGAAAGGCCACAGATCTTTTTAAACTCTCAGGGCATCAGACTCAATGATGTCATGGTTTGTGGATCCTCTTGGGCACCTGACGTGCCATGAGCCTTTAAGACGCGACAGAAACTGCTTCACCTGCTTCATCACGGTGCTAAACGCATCCAAGAGCATGTTTTGATCTTCCTGCAGAAGCAGCCAGGAAATGTGCAATCATGTCTGATAAAGCTACGATTCAAAGCAAAGCAAAAAAGGCAATTTTTTTTATTCTGTCATGTTTTAAAAACCAGATAGCTCGCGAACACTATAGACTTTGCTTCGGTAGCTTAGCTTCATCCAGCGTGTTGTTAATATAATCAGAATAGATCGTAGCACAGAGTGTAGGGGGTGGTGTTAGGGCGAGGGGTGGGGTTATGTGATTAGGGCGGGGCATCTCGGTGGGGGCGGGGTTTGGGTGATTTTTGACTTCGCTCCCTGGTCATTTTGACTGATTTTTCTGTATCTATTCCAGGTTCAGTACTGAGCGAATCTAGTTTTACGCTTTTGTACCCTTCTGTGAGTTCTGTTGATGTTTACATGAGCATATTCAGAGATCATGGACGTGTGAATGAATAGCAGCGAGTTTGGTCCACTAGGAGGTCAAGGGTGCAGGGAACGAGCTGTTACACTCATGTGTCGTCAGTGTCTCATGTCTGTCATATTTCACCACAGAATAATCAGAAAGTGAATTCACTAAAGAAAATGAGGCGTATTTTTAGGACCATTGCGATTTTTTGCATTATTTTCATGACAATTAAATTACATTTATTTCCCAAATTTTCATAACTACAATGCAAAAAAAATCTGTGATGTGAAAACAGTAATTATATATAATTTAAATTAAGTATTTTTGACATCGTGCTAAAACTTGAGTGAAATGTATATGATTTTGGATTTAATACCTCATGTTTCCTGTATCATCATTTGTACATGATTAGCATAAACTATTATTTATCATTCAAAAAAAAGTTTATTTTTTTATTTTCGTATAGGGTGCTGCCATTCATTTTTGCTGATACGATTTTATACATTCAGTCATTATATTACTACATCAGTACAGACAATAGAACAAGAGGGAGAAAAGGCAATTAATAATTAATATATTCACTGATTTTAAGAGAAGAAAGCTATAAAATGATTTATGAGGAGTATTGTTATTGTGTCTTTGAAGCATTAATACTACAATGATTTTATATTCACGTTCGTGAATGCTTTTGTTTTTTTTTCTTTGCTTGAAGTTTTGTATTTTATTTTAAGTCAAAGCTGAGGGTTTCTGAATCCACTGGGTTTTGATTGCGATGACATCACTTCCTCCTTGGAACACTAGAACATTTTAGGAGTGTTGTAATGTGAACGTAAGCACCATTTCTACAGCTGTGTACTTTAGAGAATGATGTTTGAGGCTCATGATTTACTTCAATGTTCTTGATTCTGTAAACACCTGCTGATTTGTTTCTTCTTTTGGAAAAAATTTTTTATACCGGATATTTGCCTTGAAACTGTATTCTCATTATTATGTTCATGTCATATTTTTAATTATTTGTTTTGCTCATGTTCAATGTTTATTCAGATGAAATGAACTGTGAGGAGGTTTTTGAATATGCTGGGCCTCTGACAGCGAATTAAGCTTCAAAATATCTCTAGATATGGAAGACTGTTTCCATCACGGAATAAAACTATGTAAAAATGTAATTGTGACTTCTTATGTCACCCTTCAGACTTTTTTTCACAATTTGGAGTTTATATCTCACAATTCTGAGTTTACATCTCACAATTCTGAAAAAAGTCAGAATTATGAGATATAAACTCACAATTATGAGATAAAAATCAGAATTATGAGATGTAAACTCACAATTACAAGACATTTTAGAATTGTGAGATATAAATACAAATTTATGAGAATACATTTTATGAGAGTGGGAATTATGAGATATAAACACAATTATGAGAAAAAAGTCAGAATTGTGAGATATAAACAAAGTTATGAGACAAAAGTCAGAATAGTGAGATTTAAACTCAAAATTATGAGATAAAAGTCAGAATTATGAGATATAAACTCACAATTAAGAAAAAAGTAAGAATAGTGAGATTTAAACTCAAAATTATGAGATAAAATTCAGAATTATGAGATATAAACGCACAATTAATAAAAAAGTACGAATTATGAGATAAACTCAAAATTATGAGACAGAAGTCAGAATTATTATATATAAACTCAAAGTTACAAGACAAAAGTCAGAATTATGAGATATTAACCCACAATTATGAGAAAAAGTCAGAATAGTGAGATATAAACTCAAAATTACAGGAAAAAAGTCAGAATTATGAGATAAACTCAAAATTGTGAGACAAAAGTCAGAATTATTATATATAAACTCAAAATTACAGGAAAAAAGTCAGAATTATGAGATAAACTCAAAATTGTGAGACAAAAGTCAGAATTATGAGATATAAACTCACAATTACAGGAAAAAAGTCAGAATTATGAGATAAACTCAAAATTCCGAGACAAGAATTCGGATATAAACTCACATTTACAAGAAAAAAAAGTCAGAATTGCAAGACATAAACTCGGAATTGTGAGATAAAAGTCACAGTTATGATTTTTATAAATGTATTCCTTGGCAGAATTGGGCTTCCATACAAAGAATATTAATGAGGGGACATTTCAATGTGATAATCATCTTAAAGGAACAGTTCACCCAAAAAATAGTACGCGTTCCAAACCCATAAGCTGTTTTTTCCTTCATTGGAACACAAATGGAAAACAACCTTCTGTGTTCAGCAAAAGAAAGAATATAATACAGGTTTGTGAGCGTGAGAAAATAATGACAGCGTTTGAGTGAATTATTCCTTTGAGCTGTTAATAAATAAGCATGAATGAAGTGTGAAGACGCTCACATCTCTCGTTTTCTGTCTAAAGCTGTTCGGACCAAATTGACTAGGGGAAGTGGACACAAATGCTTTTTTCCCATGATTCCACACCAAGACTTTTCCAGCAGAGAGACTATGACATTCGCAGCTTCTTTTTGAAATTCTGTCATGCTTTTCTAATCTTTCATTTGATGCATCAGGACGGCGGTCCATTCATGTACACAAAAACCTCTGTTGAGTTGCAATGAAATCTCTTTCGAATCTTTGAAAGAAACACGTTTACTTGAAGAGACACAAGCCTTTTGCTCATGCTGTTCTGTTTGAATCAGAGCTGTAAGATAGTCTGGGTTTCCCTCCCTGCTCATGATCTCTGTAGCTCTAGATGGTGATATTCTGCTTAGACTCTAAATAAAGCACAGTCCTGTAGACCAGCTCGCCTCCGCTTCATTCTCCTCTCAATATGTTTGAGTCGAACAGAAGATGCATTAGCAGCACATGTGTTAATCGAGATAATGGTGTTAAGCATATCTGAATAGCAAATCGGATGAGAGGGTTGGTAGCAAATCATTTAAAATGGGATGTGGTGGGTGCAGAGTGAATTCATTAAAATAAAATATTTTTTTGTCAGAAAACTTTCGGCTCAGCATTTGAACAGGAATTATATACATAGGTTAATGTTTCATAATGTAAAGCAGGTTCTTATGAGTTTAACATTATCATAATCAGATACAGACATGTCTTGAGATTCATGTTTTCTTTCCAAAGTGAATGTACAGTAAATAAAACCACACAGACACATTCAGGGAAGACTGTATAATGAACTCTGTTCTCAGGAGAGTATTTATGTCGAGGCATGTTGTCACGTGTTGTAATTTTATACAAATAATAAAAATTTCTGTTGACAGCTTACCCCATATATAGTATGTGACAGCATGACCCAATATTTGAATTATTCACAAAATATTCCGTATTTGGCTATTTTTTTTTCTCCACTGATTGGCCAAATTATAGTCAGATGAACATTAGAAATAAGAAAAGTGGGCATTTAATGCAGTTTCAAGAAAAAAGACTATAATATCAATTATTTATGAAATGTGTTGAGTAGTATTATGTATAATATACAGTGTGTGTGTGTGTGTGTGTATAGACAGAGAACATTAAAACAAAACAATTTAAATATAATTTCATATACTATATATATATATATATATATACACTCACACACACACACACACACACACGTCAGCCTGAGATGAGCGACAGCTGAGCGTTCCCATCCTCCAGGTGTGGAAACTTCAGCGAGAGATGAAAGCTTGTCAAGCGATCAGAACTCTTCAGCTCACACGTGTGGGTGGATCTCCAGTCGCACTAAATGATGCTGAAGCGTGAGAGATTTCCGGTTTGTTTATGAATATTAAACACAACTGAGTTCATGTGCGATTTGTTATAAATGTGCCAAACTCTGTCACATTCCAGGATCATTTTATCATCTTTTCTAGCTCTGGAGTCTCACAGGTTTAGTCTGTCATCATTTATTCACCCTCAAATTGAATGTGGAGCAAATCTGATGATGAGAAATACTGATATCTCTGACTTTTGATCGCAGAATTTGATGTCTTAATTGAGCACAGTTTGTGTTTGAGTTAATTTATTTATTTAAACGGGGACACTATCATTTAATTAACATGTCATGTACACTACCAGAAGAAAATAGAATAAAAAATATGTGAATATATACCTTGTGAATATTCACGTGACACTGGAGTAATGATGCTGAAAATTCAGCTTTGATCACAGAAATAAATTACAGTTTAACAGATATTCACATAGAAAAGAGCTGTTTTATATTCTAATAATATTTCACATGTATTTTTGATCAGCCTTGGTGAGCAAAACATAAAAAATCTTAATTATTCAAAACTTTTTACCAGTACTGTAAATGTTTCAGATTTAATGGCTATTTTTTTGTTTGTTTGTTTGCAGGCGCTATGTGAGACATTTGTGAAAGATTTATGAAATGGTGATGTTTTTCTCAGGAGAAACTTCTGTGAAGCATCAGACTTCAGCAAACATCCCGTTTTCCTCCGTAAATCAAAAATGCTCTGCTCTCACGGTGTTTTGTGTGTGTGCAGCTCTGGACTCGCATGATCTCTGCTTTTCCGTCTGATCCGTCGGCAGCAGATCCTCCATGAATAAAAAGAGCTTGTAAATAAAAGGTGATCTGAAGCTGCACAAAAGCTTTGATCCTATTATGTGTCACAAAAGCGTAATCAATATCCAATCAGGAGAAATACGACACGAGGGCCTCTGCTGTCACAGGTTGCGTCTCCATAGCAACAGGCCAGGTGTGGCGGTATTGATGTCAGTTTAGGAAGCATCGATGAGAGATAGAGAGAGCCAGAGATAATTCAAACCAGGGATGTGGAGGAAGACGACGGATTAGAGGTGAATGAAGAAGCGTTCAGTTCCCAACAAACATCTGAACCGCGTTTACATAATTACCGACGCCAGTCTCCAGATGACTGAGCTGAAGGGCAAATCAACAGCTTCATTCCTCTGTAAAGTTTCTTCTCTCCTTCACTTTTGCCCTCATGTTTAGTTTCAAAGCCCAGAGTCTATTTTCAGTCTTTGCCGTTTTGCATTTGAACGGTTCATTTATGATGGAATAAAATGCTCCGTATACTGATGTTCAAGACTAACTTTAAATGCCAGCTTGACAAATCTTTACTGAGAGTTTAAAGCAGCTTTACAAAGTTTACATTTTCTGTAGGCCTTTTGTAGTTTATAGTAAAAAATAGAGAGAAATTTAAAGTTTTAAAAGATAGATAGATATAGATAGATAGATAGATAGATAGACAGACAGACAGATAGATAGACAGATAGATAGATAGATAGATAGATAGATAGATAGATAGAAATAAGTCTCTTCTGTTCACCACGGCTGCATTTATTTGATCAAAAATACAGTAAAAATAGTTAAATATTATTATAATGTAAAACAGCTGTTTTCTATGTGAATATCTGTTAAACTGTAATTTATTTCTGTGATGAGCAGCTGTATTTTCAGCATCATTACTCCAGTCTTCAGTGTCACATGATCTTCAGAAATCATACTAAGATGCTGATCAAGAAACATTTCTGATTATTATCAATGTTGAACACAGTCGTGCTGCACAATATTTTTGTGGAAACTGTGATGAATTTTATTCTTCAGGATTCACAGATGAACAGAAAGTTCAAAAGAACAGCATTTATTTTAAATAGAAATCTTTTGTAACTTTATAAATGTCACTTTTAATGAATTTAATGCATCCTTGATGAATTTTGAAACTATACTGTATGTTAGTGTGTAATGTAACACTTATAGGTTGAATTGAATGCTGTCAGTGAGTTTTACAGTGAAGCAGCTCTTCCTCCAGCGGCCCGTTACGCTTTACAATCCACGTTTCCCTTTTGATTTATGTAATTTCCATGAGCATAGTTTCCATAAACACAAGATGAAATCTGTGGACGCAGCCTGTTATTTAGATCCCGTCATCCTCTGGTTTCTGTGTAATTCAGAGGGCAGCATAAAAACAGCGAGATCAGCAGATCGTCTGAATGACATGAAAACCAGATCAGACATGATGTCTCATAACGAACAGAAAATATATATAAAACATAACATCAGCTGATGATATAATAATAGAACAGCGTGGAAAAAATCAATAATGAATAAAATAAAAAAGATAGTATAAGATAAGAAGTATTTTCTTTTTCTGAAATATGTATCAAAATTGTGTTAGTTTTCCCTTAAAATGAGAAAAAATATCTGCCAATGGGGTCAGAGAAATAAACTAAATTCAAAGGGAAAACAACATTATTTCTCTTGATATTTTTTTCATGTTCAAAGCTGAAACTCGCTTAATTTTTCAGGACAAAGCAATTTAATATAAACTCATTTAGCTTCTTAAGTAAATGCATATTGATTTAAGAATGTTTAGACGTTAGTACTGGAAAAATATAAAATAACAAACTAAACAAATAAAAATTAATAAAAACGATATATACATATTTACAAAATAAAAAAAAAAAAAAAAATTGCAGAAAAACAACAAAACTACTTTAAACTGAAAATATAAAAAACTAAAATTAATAAATAAAATGTAATAAAAGCTATATGGACATAAACAAAACTAAAAATTATAAACAGATTTTTTATTCTTGTTTTAAGCAAAAACTCATTTAATTTTGATGCATTTTTCAGGACAAAACGACTTAATGTAAAGTAATTTTGCTTCTCAGGTATGCATATTGATTTAATGTTTAGATATTTGTGCTGGAAAACAAGACAAAAATAGAAAATAGAAGAAAATATTTTTTTTGCAGTGTAACAAGTTTTGGTGATAGTAGTTATTATTTGCAAGGCTGTGACAGCTCCATGAGTCAGTGTTCAGAATGGAGCTTGTGATATCTAGATCACGTTTGCTCGCCGTGACACATTTATGGAAATTGGAAAGCGCCCTTTACGCATCTTTTGCCTGATTTGATGAAAACATGAAGTTGTGGCGTTGATTTCTCCAGCACTGAAGTTCCTCGAAAAGCTGCTTTTTAGTCAAATTTATGCAAAACTTCAACAAAAGCAGCAGCCTAAAATCTCCAGGACCCTGCTGAATCTACACTCGCGGCGCTTTGGCTAAATCGGTTCACCGCGGCTCGTTAATCTCTCCTGCCATCGCCAGAGACGAGCGTGAGGAATAGAAGCAGGGCACACCTTCACCTGCAGCCCACTGGAACATGATGCAACTCGCAGGCAAAACCTGCAATTGTCCCGCTCCTCACAGACACTCGTCCCGTCTACTGTGTGTGTGTGTGACAAAACAAATGCGTTTCATTGTTTATTCACGTCTCGTTAAGCCTGTTGCTAACTACATCCCAGAAAAGAGCTTTTCATGCTCTCTGTTCTACATCTCAAGGCGTTTGCGACACAACTAAATGCGTATTATTTTGCACAGGTTTGTTTGGTTGCTCTCCAGGGCCAGCAACTTCATCTGTATCTTAGCAACCTGCTCGGCGACAGAGAGATCAGAGAGGATGCTGATTAACCTGTTGCTATGACTACAGTGGGAGGCAGTAACTCTTTGGATTCGCTTTAGATTCTGATGCTGAACGAGAAAAGCAGGTTTGAGGGAGTGAATCGATGATGATTTGCATCTCGTTTGTCTCATATGTGTCTCGTCTGTTTTCCTTTCTCAGCTTGTGTAACACTTGTGGATTCATCGTCTTTAGACTGAACTCATTATTTATGAAACCTGTTTGCATTTATTAAATGTAAATCAAATAATTTCTTGCATTTATATAATCTTTCTGCTGTTATAATTTTTCTGCTCTTTTTCTCACTGATCACATTCAAGAAAACAGTCATGTCATCAGGGTTATTATAGTTAACTAAAACCATCAAAACGCATATTCATTACTTGAAAAATAAACATATGAACAATATATATGAAAATAACAGGAAAAAAATATTTCAGCTAATTGCCAAGGCAACATTCCTCTTTTTTTTTGTTTAACTTGACGTATTAAAATAACTAAAACTAAATAAACTCAAACTAATAAATTAATACAAATTGTATACATTTTTATAAAAACTAATAAATTAATACAATTTAAAAACTTAATAATAATTAATAAATTAATACAATTTTAAAAAGTAATACAAATGTATAAAAACTTATATAGAAAAATAGCTTAAATGACAAAAAACATAATTACTAAAACTTTAAAATGAAAGTAATTAATAAAAATGGCAAAGAAAACAAAAAATAATAAATGAAAAAATAATAAAAATCTATAGACATTAAAAAAAAAAAACTAATAGAAATTACAAAAAACTAAATTACTAAACCTTTGAAATTGAAGTGTAAAGCAAAAATTACTAAAACTTTTTGATTAAAGTGAAAACTGAAGATACACACACATAAATCTAATTTAAAAAATTAGCGAAAACTACCATAGTATCAATGATAATAAAATACTGCTGCACATCACATCTTTTGTGTTTAGCTGATGTTTTGCGCAGCAGGCGATTGTATTTTCTCAGAACATCACAGAAATGAGACTTACAGGCGAAACAAAGCAGTACAAACTGCAGAGCTTTTGAGAATATGAAATGCAAATCCATCTTGCTGAGTGGAGAACATTAACAGACTTGAGCTAATGGCCAAAACTGTCTGCATTTTTTACTCATTGCAATTACCGATCCAACAAGTCAATTCATCAAGCGCTGTGCATACGGTGATTATACTGCCACATCAACAGATGCCTTTTTATAACGTTTCAATTAGAGGAGGAACCAATTACAGAAGTCATCGCATGTAAGTCAACAGGAGTCGTTTCCACCGCCGGCCGCTCGAACTCATAATCAGACTTACAACATCAGCAGAAAATAATCAGTGATGTTTGAGTTCATGAATGTATACGCAGAAGAGTTTATATATATTATGAATATTTTAATTTAAAAAAGCTAATGTTTTAGTCGTTTCTAATAGTGCTAATAGCTCTTTTGTTGTATTTAAATGCAAATTAAGCATGTAGAATATAGACATAATTTCATTTTTTTTTTCATTTTATATTTGTATTGTTCCCTTTCATGGGAACTTCGAACTGCGTCCTCTAGGGGTCGCTATGGGGAACGCCTCGTCGTGAC
>NW_015536483.1:86775-89176 GCF_001515605.1 Sinocyclocheilus anshuiensis
GCTCCCGGCGCCTATTTATACTATAGTCGCACCGGTAGTGACGTCATGGCTGTCGCCGGCCAACGAGTTGGTGTTTTTTCAATATATGCTTCAGACACGGGTCACGACGAGGCGTTCCCCATAGCGACCCCTAGAGGACGCAGTGTCTCGTTCCCTACTCAGGGAACCATGGTTACATATGTAACCTGAGACGATTTGTAGCTATACTGAAATGTTTTATGCATTTTCACAATTTTAGAATTTTTTTTTTTAAATTGGTCAATAGCAAAACAAAATAGAAAATTCTAAATAATTAGGAAACAAATACGTATTTTTCATTTATGTTGATTCAGCATAAAGCAGTTAGTTTTATTACAATTTTTAGAACTTGTATTAGCTGTTAAGCTATTTCAAAATTGTTTTCTGTTCTCTGTTATATTTCAATTTATGCAGCTAGTGTGAAAATTAATATTTATTTATTTAAAATGTTTGATTTTAAAGATATAAAGCTTCATTTCTATATTATGCAATCATAATTTGCCCCATCCTAGTGATCATGAAAACATTGATCACTGTATTATTTCCTGTTAAAAACAGAAAAGAAAAAAGTGTTTCAGTAGGGTTTAACTCTAACTCTATTTTGGAGTCTATTTCTTTATAGACATAAACCCTCAGAATATATGGGGTAAGTTGTCACAATGAAACCATTAATTTCTCAGCCACTTTTCTCAAGGCTTTTCTGCAGAATGTAAACCATAAAAAAACAAGTATGAAATGCAAAACAATTCTGGAAAAAAAAATTTAAACGTGATTTATAAAATATCCTATTATTGTTTTGGCTAGTAGATTATGTAGTTAATACATAAAAATAAAAATAAACAGTTTAAGCTTTGGAAGACAGAATAAAAAAAATAATATTTTTGTTTATTGGAAGATTATTTCAGTATGTTTTACAGGAAAATACTATTTCAATATTTCTTCTTCAGAATTTCATACTTAATGTGTTCATTTGTAATTATTTGTGAAATTTAGCCATTTCTGATTGAAATTGTTTAAAAGTAAATCCTATACCATTTTTTTTTTTTCCGTCTACGACAGTTTTGGACTAGTTGTTTGAAACTAAATCTCCAAAAACACTGCTTGAGAAAAGAAACATTTCTGACACCAAAACTGAGATAAAGACCTTGTGACAACTAGCCCCGGAACGTAGTTACTCTCAATGTTCCTCAGATCACAGATTCAATTAAGTTAACAAAACTTAAATGGCTTAAGTACATAGAACTCAAAATAAGTAAGGAATACTGTTAATATATTAGTAAATAAGACTTGAATTACACTTAATACAATTAGGTTAAGATTACTTAATTGAATTAAGGCAACGAGTTTGCACATTTTAAGTAAACTGAACTGATGCTCCTTCATCATAATGTTTGTGGATTCTTAATGTTAAGTTTTATGAGCCAGCTGAAGTGTTTCATGGATGAAAACATGACAGGAAAATGATGAAACCTGCTAAACTTCTGTGTTGATCCATGAGGCCAGTTTTAACTGCTGGGTTTTGTTGAACATTAGCATCTCTCTCTCTCTCTCTCTCTCTCTCTCTCTCTCTCTCTCCCTGGTGCATGCTGGGAGTTTGTGGAGGAGCTGAGCGCGTGTTGAGAGCGTTGCTGAGAGTGATTGTGAATAATCTTCAGTGTCTTTATTTATATTTTTTCTCTTTTTTTCTTTTCCCCTTGCTGTTTTTTTTTTTTTCAGTGTAGGAAGAAAAGTTTTTCGTGTGTGTGTGTGTGCGTGGGTTGTAGTCGCCAGTATGGCGACTGCTCACGCGCAAGGAACGCCGGCCCTGTCACTCCGAAATGGCTGCAGGTGTGTACCTGAGCCCGGGGTGACAGTGGAGGAATTGCACGTGATTATTGGTCAGAAACTTGGTTTTGAAAACATCGTCTCGGCTTCCCGGATTAACAAAGCGGTAGTCGTGTTTTTAAAATCTGAATTACTCGTCAATGAGTTGACTGTGAGTGGAATATGGGTAAAGGAAACGTTTGTCCCGGTAACCCCGCTATCTGCTCCAGCAACTAAAGTAGCTGTTTCTAATGTTCCCCCGTTCATATCTAATGAAGCTATTGTGAAAGAGTTAGTGAGATTTGGTAAGATCGCAAGTCCCGTAAAAGCGGTCCCGCTCGGATGTAAACACGACGCACTAAAGCACGTACTTTCTTTTAGACGACATGTCTTTATGTTTCTTAACTCGCCGGAGCGGACTTTGGAAGTTTCTTTTCGTGTTACTCATGGAGAGAATTCCTTCATGGTGTATGCGAGCACTGAGAGTCTGAAGTGTTTTGAATGCGGTGATTTGGGCCACAAGCGTAGAGAAGAGCAGCGCGCTTCTACATCTCGTGGTGAGGAAAACGATGTTGAGCCT
>NW_015536484.1:0-1203 GCF_001515605.1 Sinocyclocheilus anshuiensis
TGGGAGGCATTTTAAACAAGAAATAAAACCAATAATTAATCATTTAATTTAAGTTCACTGTTGGTTGTTTTATTTGTTAAAAGTAAACCAACAAAAGGATTAATCTTTTTTTATGTTGTCATTTATCCGTAATGTTTTAATGTTAAGTGTGATAACATACTCTTGATTTGTATTAGATTTTTTTTTTCTTTTAAATATCTTAAGTTATTTAAAATATTTTATTTTTTCATTTGTTAAAAACTCCAGATTTTTTATCATAATATTTATATTTAAGTGTATTGTATTTATAACATTTTATTTTGTCATTAATTCTTTTGTGTTTTTATCATTTTGTATTGTCTTAAGTTGTCAAAAATTGTATTTTTCTTAATAAAAGCTGTATATTTAATTTGTTTGGATGGATTGCCATTTTGTTGTCTAATAGATGTATATATGTAGGCATTCATTAGCTGTCTATTTGATAACTAGTCTATTCTTGGGCTATGGTTAGACGTCTATTAAATTTCCACTGACAGCCCAAATTTAGCCTTGTTTTAGCCTAGACGTCTGGGCTGTGTTTAGATGGCTAATAGACATCTTTTAAACGCAAAATTGCTTGCTGGGTTACATTTTTGCTCTGTCCATGCAATAAATGCGCAACCTACGACTGCTCAGATGTCGTAATAGACGTCTTTTAAACGATCTGATGCTTGCTGGGAAAGCAGTTTACAGCAGAGTCCTGCACGGGTCCTGTTTGGTAAACCTGCATCCGCAGTAGCCTACATAACAGAAGTCCCGACCCGTTATCCGACAGCAGCCAGCACCAATTTAATTCTGTACCCGACCCGTTTGACATAAAGACCGCGACCTGAACCGCATCCGCATTAAATGGGCTACTTCATCAGTAAGGCAAAATTATTTATTTTCTCATGTGACACAAGCAATCAAACCAAAATAGGCATTTAAGTTGGTGCTTTGAAGAAAAATAGACAAGCAGCGCAACAGAAGAATGATAAGAACGCGCATCCTTCCTGTATACAATAAAAACTTTTGCCTACATCGTGTGAACAATCTGCCAGGCTAATTTAACAAATGTGCATAAACTACATGCTTAATTCTTCATAAATGAAAAGAACATATTTAGATATAACTTTACTGTTAAGTGCCATTGTCTCTCCTTAAACTCTGCAGTGTATAGGCTATGCGGCAGTTAGTCCTTTACAG
>NW_015536484.1:2396-4390 GCF_001515605.1 Sinocyclocheilus anshuiensis
GTGCAGTGTTGGGGTGCCTCAAGGACCAGGGTTGGGAACCACAGGCTTAAGTTATGCTTACAACCCTGTAAGCCATTCTCGAAAGTTAATTCACTTGATACAGTTTGGTGTTTTATTATTGCAAATGAATAAATAAATACAATGTTCTACACTATATTGAGAAATGTCTAACATTTTTGGAAAAACATTTGTGAACCAGATATAAAATAAATGTAAATTATAAAGTAGTGTTTCGTCTGACCTGACATTGACAACCAATATGAAAGTTTCCCAAAACTCCCTTTACTGAACATTTTGTAGAAGATTTTTATTATTCAAAATATGAATTAATCAAGTATAATCAATGTGAATATAGCCATGTTTGTAATTGACTATTATGATCATGTTTCCTGTGTGTAAGGAGGCCTGTAAGAGAGTAAAATGTGTACATTGTATGGGGGTAGAAGGACTGTGTATGAAACGTGTTGAACACGCCTCGAGTAAAAACTGTATAAAGAGTGTGCAGACACAGACTCTAGAGATTCTCTGCAGAGTCTGTAAGCTTCATTATCTCTGATAATAAAGTCTATCTTCTGGCATCAAAACCTCAAGACTTGAGTGATTTCTCACAGAAGCCACCATGATTTGTTGAAAACAATAAAGAACATTTTGTACCCATTTAATAGTTTATCATCTGTTTATCTAAATGTGATGAAGTGCTTGAGTCTTTATAACATGAATGTTCTTCAGCATCATGAATGAATGAGAAATCAAGAATAAACACCAACCTGTTTGTTCTTCAGTGTGTTTGATTCTGCAGAGTTCTGGATCTCTCATCTTCTCTCTGTCCTCTTTAATAAACTCAGTCTTTGCAGATTTCAGCTCTTCCTGATGATTTGATGCTCGTCTTCACTTGTAAACTGATGGGAGTATTCCAGCATTTATAGCTGAATTACTGTGTGGGAGGAGGAACATATCTGTCGAAATAAACCATATATCAGTTACTGAGTTTGTTCTTATATGCTCTTTGAGAAAGAAAAAAAGAAAGGGAAAATTGCATCTTTAGGAGTACAACAGCTGGAACTGTATCAAGCAGACAACTTTGTACTTAAAGGGTGCGTGCTAGTACCATAAAAGTACATATTACTGCCTTAAGGGTACACATTACTACTCTAACATACTAATAGGCACCCTAGATTGCCCCAGTGACAAGCTGTTGTACCCCTAAAGGTACATTTTTTTCTGACACATCTAAGCATTTATGTCTGCCTATCTATTGTAAAGTAAGTGATGCTAATTCACAAATTATGTTTGCTAACCCTAACATTATTCTGCTTCATTAAAATACAGCCAGATTTGTAAAAAAAAAATAGAAATATGAAATAATATAATGTAATACAAATAATGTAAATCCTTCAAAATATAAATGGTAGGAAAAACAGCTGAAAGAATAAACAGACATAAATGTACAGATTTGTAACAACAAATACCCTCAGTCTGTTGACACCACCCTGTTGAAAAAACACTACAGCTAAATATCTACATAATATGTCCAAATTAATCTAAATATAGTTTGTTTTCAAGTAAGTACATTTATTGCCATAAAGTAACTTAATTAGAATATTTACATGCTGCATTTGTATGTGCAAGAAACCGACAACAATCATAAAACCAAAAATAAAAAGCACCAAAGCCTAACCCTAACAATTAACATTTACGCATACGATTTAAAAAGATGAAGTATTAAGCAGTACCTATCTTTTCCAGTGTATTTTAACAATGTAAAGTAACTAAACGGTTTGATCTGAAGATGTCAAAAGAGTAAAAAATCCAAATCACAGCAGCAAAACTTCAGATCGATTCCCGTCAATTCCCCTCACAGATCTCAAACTTTGACTTTTGACTTGACATTAACAGTTCTCACTCCAGACAACGAAACAATCACACAAAAGCACTCAAAATCGCTCAGGTCTGAATGAATTCATCATATTTTCCTCACATGCTCACTGCACTAA
>NW_015536484.1:4716-7811 GCF_001515605.1 Sinocyclocheilus anshuiensis
AGCAGGAAGACAGACGCCAGACGCACAAGCATGTGGGGACAACAGCCTGACTTAGCGAGATGTTGAACATGTCTTTGAAGACATCAGTGAGTTCCACTGCACAGTCTCTCAGTACACATACAGTGCACATACAGAGGAAACATGTTACTTTATAATAGAACATTATATAACAAGGCCAGCAATACACTAGGAGCCTGAAGGGAGGGGAATTTAGTATCAAGTTTATCTGAAAGTGAAAGCGACGATTGAAGCAATCAGAACCAACAAAATAGCAATAATATGCAAGTGCTGAGTCTCAGTTATCCTAACACAGTATAGGTAGCAGAGTTTTTAAATATTTTTTTTTATTATTATATAGTAAATAAAAAAAGAAGGCCTTTTTTTTTTAAGAAAACAAGCAATTAGAAAACAAATAGAGTGCAAGTCTTAAAGGGTCAAGTGTTTTTTTTATAATAAAAAGAAAACTAATAGGGCCTAGATTAAATAGAATTAGAATAGAGTGCTAGAGTTAGAGGGTCAATTAAACTTTTTTTTTTTTCATTTAACATTTTCATTTCATTGACTATTTTGTTAAACACAAACCTTTATACTTTCATTAAAAAGGCTTAATTTTGCCATTGTAGGCTCATTTTGTAAATGTAAACTATTATTTTAAATTATAGACAAGCTCAAACTGGGTGCTTAATTGGCCACGTTTACAAAATCAGGTGATTATGTTTCGCCCAGATATGCAAATGTATCTTTATGTATAGAGACAAAAGAATAAGGTTAATCACCGTCTGTCGCGTCAGTTTATCGTGATCGCGTATATTTGCATAAACACTAATGAATACACCACAAACATATCTTCAGCTTTTGGTTTTATTTCCCATCAAACACAAAACAAGCAAATAGTGTTAAATATATCTAAATGAATTCAAAGGTTAGTCTATGTCAGTAACCCTTGCGTTTGTTTAATGTGTTGTTGTATAGACGTTTTAAATATAATTTGGCGGTTTTTTGATGATCTGCCGTTGATCCCGCCTCGCGGCGATGACGTCATCACTAGCGCGCGTTTACTCAGTCAGCGTCGAGTCTTCTGAGGAGAGGTGAGCAGATCACGGTATTTCATATATTTAATTTTAGTTTTTTTATTTATCATCGAGTACAGCACTGTTTGTGTGTTTGCCGGCTTAAACACTTAGAAAAACATGTGAGGAAAACGTTAAATTGAGACCTGAGTGATTTCGTGTTTTTGTATGTTCGTGTGAATGATTGTTTCTGTGTTTGTAGAGAATGGATCTCAAGTGTTGCTGCTGCCATTTTATTTCTACACTTTTGACATCTTTGGCAGATTAAATCCGTTAGTTTGTTAAAATATACTTAAACAGACTGCTAACGTTACATTGAGCCTATAATGAGCCACATCCACACATAAATGTTAATACAGCGAAATATTAATCAAATGTGACACTGTAATCATTAAATATTGCTTTGTGGTGCTCTTATTTGAAGATGTTTTATGGTCATTGTTTCTGTACAAAACTTTGAGTTAATTACTTAATTTCAATGAATAGTTATTAGAAAATCTAACTATTTAGATTAGACATGCATATTGTGGTGCTTTACAGCAGTTATTTACTTTAGTGTTTGTTTTTGTGTTTATGTTTTATACTTCAGTTGACGCGCCTAAATCAGTCATTCTGACAGATATCACGTTTTTGACAATTCTGCAAGATGGGATACATTTTTAGCTTATTTACTGCTTAAATTATGATTCAAATAATTGTGTAATTATTTGTTCCATTTTTATTTAAATTAGTTCACACTATTAATACTTTTTAATGCCATACATTATGTATGACAGATAGGATAATTTATTATGCCTATATATTATTAAAGGGGTCCTATTATGCTTTTTCACTTTTTTAATTTTAGTCAGTGTGTAGCACACTTTTAAAACTTTTTAATGCCATACATTATGTATGACAGATAAGATAATTCATTATGCCTATAATTAATATTTATAAACGATAAATCAATTAATATAACATTAATTGTAATATATGCGTTTATCTGTCTAATAATACAAATACAATAGTTACTCATCTACCAAGCTCTGAAAAGTTAAGGAAATGAAATGCTTCTCTGCAAACTGTGCAGATCGCCTGTACATTTATATCTGAGTTTATGCTTTCAACTGTTTTCTTTATACTTCAATTTACATTACATCATTTATTTTCTGTTGTCTATTACTATAAAAACAAACTCAGTAACTCAGTGATGTATTTTTGATTTTGGCAGATAAGCTCCTCCTCCCACATGTTTACTGGTAGTGAAGCTCCGCCCACTGCAACATGTCATCAGTGAAGCTCCTCCCACAGTAATTCACCAATAAATGCAGGAATATCTCCATCAGTTTACAAGTGAAGACCAGCATCAAATCATCCGGAAGAGCTGAAATCTGCAAAGACTGAGTTTATTAAAGAGGACAGAGAGAAGATGAGAGATCCAGAACCCTGCAGAATCAAACACACTGAAGATACTCAAGAACTAACAGGTTGGTGTTTATTCTTCATTCTTCATTAACGAGGCTGAATGTTATAAAGCTTCAAACAGTATTATATTTGTTGTAACAGGAAAAATCTTTAGAGCTGTTGAATAATCTAGAGGAAGCATCATATAAGAAGAGACACACATATTGGGACTTTTTTAGCAAAATTAATGTATGTTATATAATTTTGTTGTTGATCAAACATATTTAATAGTTCTCCCTGTAGAAACATGGGATTTGTGTCTATAATACTTACAAATAGTTAAAGTTTCAGAGACATAATTTATAAAAATGCATAAAAAAGATATATATATATATATATATGTTTACATCAGGGTGCATTTTTATCTTCTTTCACATTTCTCTGTTTTTATGACTAACTGAAAATAATAAATTTTTACTTTTATTTCAGAGTTAAATGAAGAAAATTAGGAGAATGAAGAATCGATTGAAGTTGAGGAGAGAAATCATGTCAAAAGTAGAGAAAAACCTTTGAGTTGCTCTGAAACTAAACAGAAAGATTTAAAGAAAAGAAGAGCCAAGAAATCTTTCACCTGCACTC
>NW_015536484.1:8307-10018 GCF_001515605.1 Sinocyclocheilus anshuiensis
CTGCTGTGAGAGAGTACATGTGCTTTGAGTGTGTAAAGACTTTTACTACAGCTGCACATTTAAAACTGCACAAGAGGATTCACACTGGAGAGAAACCTTACAAGTGTTCACACTGTGACAAGAGATTCAGTCAGTCAATACATCAGAAAACACACGAGAGGATCCACACTGGAGAGAAACTGTATAGCTGCACTGCATGTGGGAAGTGTTTCAATAATTCAGTTGCTTTACACAGTCATACAAAAAACATTCACGGTAAGTAGATCATCTTCAGATCCAGCACTTTCAGATCTGATGCTGTGTCCTCAACAAATCCTCATCAAACATAATTTATTCCAAGTGTGCTCTTTTATCTGGGTCATGAACGATGCCCCATTCACGAATGAATCTCTCTTTTGAGTCGATTCTGTTCAAGGTCTTGAACAAAGAAGCCTGCAAAACGGTGTGCATTTGTTCACGAATCACTTTGAATGATTTGTTCAGTTCCCTGCACGCACTGAATCGTCTGAAGCAGTTTCTCGTTAGTACCTGGAAATTTAAGAACAGGAAGAACATAAAGACCTTCAGGCAATTGAAGCTAAATCTGCCAATTCTGCTGTTGGCCTGCGCTGAGGATCTTTATTAGCTGAACACCGTGTGTGCTGTCTGTGAACAAATCCACAGGAATACATTTGATTTCATCAAAAAAAGCGAAAGTGAAAAGTGTCGATTGCGGCATTTAATTTATAGTAGGTTTGCTTTATTACATTACATCAGATTTCTTTTTGAGTGTTGTGAGAGGATTCTGCGGTCTGCAGCGTTGAGCATTATAACCAATCACACATGATTCTCTTGAGCTTATATGTTTTTAAAAGAGCTTGTTTTTATTAAAAGCAAGATGTAATAATATCTCATGAAAGCAAGTTGTTTTTTGTTTTTCAAGGACACGTGTGTTTCGTAAGGTTTCAAAATTACCCAATGACCGAGTTGACATTCAACATGAAGTCATCATATTTGTGTGGTTTAGGGGTATCATATGATGTTTAAATGCGAATATTAAGATCCTGGTGAATGTAAATGGATAGATGTAACAACTAATTGATTTATTTGTTCATATAACTGTTTTTAAAAGTTACCATGTTACTATAGCAGATGCACAGCAGACACATACTGTTCTGACTATATTACACAGTCCAAGGTAAAAAAACAAAACATATTTTGATAAAAGAAAAGTTGGGAGGTTGAATCAGAGCATAGCTCAAGTAGCACATTAATACATGTAAGATTAATGAATGATGAATGAATGAAGTTACATTAATGTAGTTTAATTTGTCTGAGCACAAGGTTTTATTTTTCAATACTGCACCCTGTTTTGTCCCACTTCTCAAGAATCAGTGATTTGGGGAAGACACAGTCTCTATAGTATGATCTCTAGGTGAAAGAGACTGTGTAAAAACAGAAAAGTCCTGAATAAACAGGAAAATCAGAGATGTGATTAAAGTTTGTGTCTCTCAAGCATCAGTCGTCAGCACCTTTATTAATCGAATGCGATTGTCATGCGCATTTTGTTAGTAAAGGGTAATCCGCAGGAAATCATCATCACATGCTTTCAGATGGAGCACCATTTACTACACAGAGCCGTAGTTCACTGACAACTTGCGCAAAAAAATCGCAGACGATTTTATTGCGCGATTCTGAAATCGAAGAAATCGTTCGCGATAATGACAGCTGT
>NW_015536484.1:10298-14236 GCF_001515605.1 Sinocyclocheilus anshuiensis
ATGCGTGTGTAATTTGCATTGCGTGGTGACGTAACACGTCATTAAAACGCATGCGCATACTTAACAGAATACTCTGATAAAATGTATAAGTATTAAAAAAAAACGCTAAGGTGAAAAAAAGAAGAAAAAAAAACAGTAAAATGTAGTACAGCACATATCTAGGATTTTAATCATGTATCATCTGAGGTAAAATTATACGGAATTACAGAGTTTATTCTGTAATATCTGTAGTATTTTATTTAGAATTTATTAACATTCTGTTGCACTATACTTTACTGTGTATATTGTAACATTACTCTACACTTTAATGGAACCTTATATATTTCTTATTTTAATCTTTCCTCTGTCATGGTTCTTGTTTATTTATTTAGTATAATTATAGACATGTTTCTGTTACTTTGGCAATTCTGCATGTGAAATATTTAAGCCAATAAAGTATTTTTAAGTTAAATTGACTACATGCTGTATATTTTCAGTCTGCATTCCATTTTATGCATGGTGCCTCCAAAAACCAAACTGATAACAGTGATCTTTTTTTTTTTATTGCAAAGAACAAAACAGAAAATAAAATTGTATATATATAGAAATTCACCTCCATCATTAATAAAACAATCAACTGAGCAGTAGCCCTTAAAGTCTTTGAAGGAATAAAACCCACGCAGGACTCCCTTCCTGCCATTCCCACCATAGCCAGGTGGGCAGTCTTTAAATATTTCACAGCACCGTAGGCACTGGGTCAGTGAATATGGCACCCGGAACTTCTCTCTGTATCGTGCAGAAAATGCACTCCAGTTCACGACACCTAATTTACATAAAAGAACAAACAATATTAAAACAACATTAAATCATTTTGAAGAAAGGCAAAAGAGCCATACAAGGAGAAGATTTTAAATGTATTTTAAAATATATTATAGGATGGTGTTAGGAAAAGTGTGTTATTTGCTTTGTCTGTAAAGTACCTAAGAGATTTAATTTATAATTAACATTACCATCAACTATACTGTGTGCATAATTATTAGGCAAGTTGATTTTCTAGTCTTTTTTTTTTTTTTACTGATAAAATGAGCCAAAAAAAAGGTTTAACTCAGACTGAAAAGTAAAATTAAAAAAAGTAAAATTAAAAAAGTTTGTCAAGTGAAAATTTAGGTTGGTTTGGCTTGAGAAAGCATAGCCTGAAAGTTTGATGTTTTTTTTTTTTTTTTTTTTACAGTCTACCAGAAAAAAAAACAAAAAACAGACAGATAGTGTAGTGTCTTCAGCAGCTGCTCTGAGAAACCACACTCAGTCTTGGGTTTTTGATGCCAGAAGATACACACGTTATTACATCATCAAGTATAAAGTGGAGATGTTCTCTGCAGAAAACATCTCCAGAATGTCTTTTTGTCTCCCCTTTTATACAGGTTGGATTTTAAGGCGTGGGGTTTATATCCCATACATATGGTTCCTTTGTGCATACAATTCTCCCTAGAGAGAAGGCCCCCCCTCTCTAGTCTTGTTATGGTAAAGAAAGAAAGCCCCCACTTATGTTTTCCAGATGTTTCTCATCTGAGGTCTGTACTTTCTGCCACGTAGGCTTGTTTTTACACACAGGCATATGGGATTATAATGGAAGTATAACTGGCCCAGAGTGTTACTTCATAATTCAGGCGTATTAGTTAACACTACTTAGTGACTATATTAGTCACTCTGTTTTATTACCAATGACTAAATGATGCAGCATCACTCTGGTTTGGAGCATCAGGACCAAACCTCTCCCCCCACCCTTGACTAGGAGGGAGTAAAAGATCCAGTCTCCATAATTTCTACTTCTATAGAAAACAATGTTATAAGCATGAGCGTGCAACTGGCTCAGCGCTTGCCTGTGGTTGTCACAGTTATGTATAAAAAACATAAAAACACATTCAAAACATCATACATGCTCTAGATAATTTCTTACTTTAATAGAAAACAATGTTATAAGCATGAGCGTGCAATTGGTTCAGCGCTTGTCTGTGGTTGTCACAGTTATGTATAAAAAAAATAAAAACACATTCAAAACATCACACATAGAATATCCTGCATTGTTTTCTTGTCTTTTTTTCCCCCCGTCTTTTCCGTGGGAACTTTAGCACAGTGGTCCAGATGATGCCAGGTTGTGTTTCCCCCCACTTTGACTGCTGCTGGAGTAGCTCTCATCACTTCATAGGGTCCCTTTTCTCCTGGGCTCATTCCATTTTCTTTTTTTCCTGTAAATAGACAGCTCTATGTATGGTTAATCAATTAATTTCTTCATATATGATCGAAGTTCCATTTGTAATTGCTCTAGAGGCGGTCCTTTGTAGGAACCTCTACCATATAGCACAGCATGGGTCAACCTGTAAGCATTTCATGCGGTGTTAAGTGCGTGCTCCTGTTAGTTTGCATGTGATAGCTCATTAGTGCAAGAGGTAATGCATCAATCCAATTAATCTTTGTCTAGCAACATGGGTGTGGTTTTTCCTTCTATCTTAATTTGCATAATCGGCTCTTGATCAGCTTTAGTTGTTAAAATTGGAAGCTGAAGGATTATCTGGGCAGCCCTAATAGCCTGGATTGGGACCTCCCCAAGGGTTAACTGGGCCCTGTGAAGTACCTCGGTTAGGCTGTTGCCAGCTCTCCCCCCTTCCACCCTGAGGGTACTGTTGCCATGGATACGTGGGACAGTCATTTTTATTATGTCCGGGCTGTCCACTTGCCCAGCACACACCTGGAGGACCAGTATAAGGTTTGCCTCTTCCTCTCTGGCCTCTCTGTATTGGTTTTTGTCTCCATTGAGTTAGTTTTCGCTGTAGCTCTTTCTCTTGGCTCTTGAGCTTTTGCTCATTTTTTCTGTTTTGTTCTACGGCATGAGACACATGGTCACAAAACTCTTTGTGTGTGTTAGAGTTTAAACCCACCGCATCCTCCAGCCTGCTCCTTAAGGCTGGTGGCATAGCATCAATCACAGCATGTCTAAACAATGTTGCCATTAATGGGTCTCCTTCTGGATTCCCTTCAGTCTCTTGTTTCCACCTTTTCAGCTGTCTCTGTACATATGTGGTTGGATTTTCTGTGTCCCCCAGCTCTTGTCTCTTTAATGATTTAGGGTCCAGCCTTATCGGGTACTCTGCACGCAGTGCCTGCCACACTGCTTCCACATGCCCAGCACACACCTGGAGGACCAGTAAAAGGTTTGCTTCTTCCTCTCTGGCCTCTTTGTATTGTTTTTTGTCTCCATCCCATTGGTCCTGGCTGTTGAGCATAAACATTAATTATAGGTACTGGGGTCTGGTGTGCGTTTGGAGGGACTGCTGTAGGTGGGCTTGACTGAATAGTTGTTTGCGGAGCATTTACTGGAGACATCATTGTCATTTGTTCTGCTTCTTCTTTCTTTATTGAAGCTTGAATCTTTTTCTTATTTTTGTTTGTCAATTCTTCAAGCTGTAATTGAGTTAGTTTTCGCTGTAGCTCTTTCTCTTGGCTCTTGAGCTTTTGTTCATTTTTTCTGTATTGTTCTACGGCATGAGACACATGGTCACAAAACTCTTTGTGTGTTTTAGAGTTTAAACCGACCACATCCTCCAGCCTGCTCCTTAAGGCTGCCACACTGCTGGACGGAATGCATCAAAAACAATTCCATCCACATTATGAGAGTTCATTGCTCTGTCCAGATTATTTGTTTGAAGAATTTCATCCATCTTTGTCCCTCCTATTATTTTAGCCAGCAACGCTTTAATGTCCCTCACAGCCAAAAGTTTGCCCATAGTTTCTTCTTCAAATACTCAAATCCATTTTCCAGCTTCCCCTGAATTTCTGGGAGGCCAGTGACCAGCCCCTCGAGGTCCTGTGGAGCCCTGGGGAAATATTGTCCCTGTGCACCCTTGATTGAAATTGGGAGTTGTGCAGCCAGTGGTCTGAGTGCCCCCTTTTCTCTGCCCTGC
>NW_015536484.1:14537-17217 GCF_001515605.1 Sinocyclocheilus anshuiensis
CTGCCACACTGCTGGACGGAATGCATCAAAAACAATTCCATCCATATTATGAGAGTTCATTGCTCTGTCCAGAGTAGTTGTTTGAAGAATTTCATCCATCTTTGTCCCTCCTATTATTTTAGCCAGCAACGCTTTAATGTCCCTCACAGCCAAAAGTTTGCCCATAGTTTCTTCTTCAAATATTCAAATCCATTTTCCAGCCCCTCCTGAATTTCTGGGAGGCGAGTGACCAGCCTCTCGAGGTCCCGTGGGGCCCAGGGGACTTATTGTCCCTTCGCACCCTTGATTAAAATTGGGAGTTGTGCAGCCAGTGATCTGAGTGCCCCTTTTCTCTGCCCTGTTCCCATTTTCCGCTATCAAGTAACTCCTCTCCTTCATTCACTTCCTCTGTACTTTCAAACAACTTATTTCTGCCTCTTTCCAATCTATTTACCTCTTGTATCTTTTTCTGATTCTTTCATTTTCTCTTCTATATCTTATAACTCTTCCTCAAATCTAGTTCTATCTTGGTTTGTTTTCATCTTTTCTAAAGCTATGCATGCCTGTCTATAACAATCCATTTGTAAATATCCTTCACTTTCTTTTCTCTCTTGCCTTTTTGTTTTCACAGCTGGTTCCTTATTTTCTTCCAACTCTACTGGCCCATTCATTTCCAGTTCTCCAGTTACTTCAACTGTTCCCTTGAGAATTGGTAATTCTCCGTCTGGGGGCAAATAGGGGGGTGGCTCAGAAAACAACTTTTCTCCCTTTCTTTTTGTCTCTTTCTCAGCCTCCCTCAGTTTCTTCCTGGCTTGTTTTATACTTTTTAATATGTCCTCCCCTTCTTTTTTGAACATGGTTATCACTTCTTTCTCTTTTTCCCTTTTTGCTTCTCTTTTTTCTCGTTTTTTACTGATACTTTTAGTTTTATGGTTTTTTATCAGAGTTTCCATTTCCTGTGGCCACTTTGTCTCCAGATTTTTTGTTCTCTTCTTCCATTTGTTTGATATCTTGTTTATTAACTTTTTACACAGTGGATATTTTAATCCTAATATTTCCACCGGCGTGGCTGCCATACTTTTTCATATATTATTACAATTCAATTTTAATTTAACTATTTTAACCAATTTCTCCTAATATTAGTCTTTATTCTGTCTGATGCATTTACTCTTTTTGTATGAATTTATAGTCTCAACTTTATTTTACAATCACTCAGTATGTATACATTTCTAATAATAATTTATTTATTGCTCTTTATTATTTTTTCTGCACTTATATTATTTTTAATATACATATACTTATTTAATTTGCTTCCTTGATCTCACTTCTACTGCACTGATCTCTGAAAATGTTCTCCTTCTCTTCCCCACAGACACCAAACATGCAAAAGTCTATACAAGATATTGATTCAATCTTTATTGATATTATTTTCCTAAACACCTTCACACTTCTCGTCCCTTTATTCAGACACAGGGCTCATCACTCATTTATTTTCCCTTTATTTTTAGGGATAATGCAGTCATATTGTTTCCCTTTATTTATTCAGGGCTAATCATTCATTCATCCCTGTCGGGTGTGGCAAGAGCTGCGTCCACACTCTGCCAGGAAGGGGTGCGCAGCTCGTACCCACCCGATACGGAATTTATTTATTTTCTCATACATTCACCATGACTCATACAGACATGCATACGGACACAGACACAGTTTCAGTCTCATACAACAAAACACTACACTCTTCCTCGAGTAACCTGCATTGCTCTCGTTCTTTTACTGATTAATCTCCATCAACTCAGTAAAAAATCAGCGCCCAGCAGGGATTTTTGCCTACCCGTGCTGCCCTTTGAGCCTCCTTACACCTTTTTCTTTCTTAAAGCGGTATCCGTAGGACTCGCGCGCTTTACTTTACTAAATCTGCTTCATTGTTGCTGTCCTTTTTAGGTCCCGACCACAATAAACACAGACCATTACATGTAATGCATTTCTACCTACACCATCTAGTTTCAATTTAGGTCACCTATCAAGGCCTTCCTAACAGTAAACCAAATATGTGCATTCAGTTATTTCTTCTGGCATAAAAACCCCTTTTTTATTTATTTATATATATATATTTTTTCTATTTCTGGAAGAGCAGATTTTAAGTGACCTTACCACCAAGGGCAGACCGGCAAACAACACAAACGAATTATATAAGCAAAATTGCTTACCTATTCAGTGGCCACCGTGTCTGTGTTGCTCGTCTCAGTCAGCCCAAAGTGGTCGTCCACTCCTCTGCTCTTTTCCAGGTCCCATCTGGGGTGCCAATTTGTAGTGTAATCTGCTGCTTATCTGAGGAACCACACTCAGTCTTGAGTTTTGATGCCAGAAGAAACACACTTTATTACAATGAGAATAAAACGGAGAAGTTCTCTGCAGAAAAACATCTCCAGAATGTTTCTCTGCCTCTCTTTTTATACAGTTTTGACTTTAAGGCGTTTTCCATACATAGAATGGTTCCTTTTCGCATACAATTCTCCCTAGAGAGAAGGGGCCCCCCCAAGTCTTGTTATGCTAAAGAAAGAAGCCCACTTGTATTTTTCCAGATGTTTCTAATCTGAGGGTCTGTCTACTTTAGCAACGTAGGCATTTTCCACACAGGCATATGTGATTATAATGGAAGAATAACTGGATATATAAATGGTTATATTCATAATGATTACACTCG
>NW_015536484.1:17336-22738 GCF_001515605.1 Sinocyclocheilus anshuiensis
TTTTTCTAATTCTGGAAGAGCAGATTTTAAGTGTCCTTACCACCAAGGGCAGACCGGCAAACAACACAAACGAATTATATAAGCAAAATTGCTTACCTATTCGGTGGCCACCGTGTTTGTGTTGCTCGTCCCAGTCAGCCCAAAGTGGTCGTCCACTCTTCTGCTCTTTTCCGTCCCATCTGGGTCGCCAATTTGTAGTGTCTTCAGCAGCTGCTCTGAGGAACCACACTCAGTCTTGGGTTTTTGATGCCAGAAGATACACACTTTATTACATCATCAAGAATAAAGTGGAGATGTTCTCTGCAGAAAACATCTCCAGAATGTCTTTCTGTCTCCCCTTTTATACAGGTTGGATTTTAAGGCGTGGGGTATATATTCCATACAGTTTATACAAAGAAAGCCCCCACTTATGTTTTTTCCAGATGTTTCTCATCTGAGGTCTGTACTTTCTGCCACGTAGGCATGTTTTTACACACAGGCATATGGGATTATAATGGAAGTATAACTGGATATATTTATGGCTAGATTCGTCTTGATTATGCTTGATTAATTCATACTTTGATTAATAAAAATCTTCGACAATAGATGAGAGGAAACAGACAGACAGACACTCAAATACTTAATACTTTTTTCACTACACGTTAGAGTTAAAGAACGTACTGTCTAGCCACATGAAGTGGGCCTCTTCTTTCTTCTTTGAATCACTGACAATGTCCCTAAAAAGCTTGCACGTGAGAGAAAGTCTCATAAAGGCCATGTCTCCGTCGTCTGAGACCACTCTCAACAGGATCTGCCCGAGGATCTCCAGTGGCATCTGTCCAAAATAACCAACAGTCAGTCTAAAATGTGACTGTAGATAAGACATATTAAAAAAGGAAACTGATAGATATACAGTATTTTATACTGTGCTTACCTTGGTCAAGTAATCAACAGGTGGGGGGGCTTCCATTGCCTCTAAATTGGAGAGTAGCATCAATGTCAAAACCCTGTTAATTGTGCTGTACAAGAATTAAAGTAGAACCCATACCTGCTCTTTCTAGTCTCCTCTTTTTTCTGAGTTGTTTTCGTTCCGCGTCTGGACCTTCAAATGTTTAAAATATAAAGAGCTTATGAAGAGAGTTTGATCTTAATGACATCCCCGGAAGAAGATTTGAAATTCACAGGTTTAGACGGATATATGTAATGAAATTATTTGCACTTTATAGTTCAAACTTACGGTAGCGCATTGCTGCCAGAAACATTTATTTTGTCCACTCGATTATGTTGTATAAACGACATCTTTTCTCGTAATAACGAGTTGTTGTTAAAATGACAATTATCTTATTAAAACGACATATAAAAACAACATATTATATCATAAAACAACATAACATGTGGCAGCAATATGCGCCATCATAAAACCACTTCTTTGTACTATTTAATTGAAACTGTTAAATTGATGTTTACAGATAAGTTGGCAACATTTCACATACAGTACAACTTGATCTGACTTACTTCAATGGATAATTACTCCGCAGAAGCATACACCACCACCTTCTAATTGTTGGCATGTCATACTGTAAAATAGAGCACTGATGAGCTAATGGTAACTAAGGATCTCTAAATAAATGACTTTGGAATTTAAGACTTACTTCGTTGAAATCAAAATACCCCTCCAATACCACGTAGAGTGCATACTACAATACGAATTAAAGCTCATTTTAGCAGACACTGTAGAATCATATACCAAAATGTTTGTTTTCTATTCAATAATACCAATAAACAAAACATCAAATGCAAATTATTTCAGATGTAGGACATTTATAATACTTTCTGGTGTGACTTAGGTTACAACACTGCATGGCTTACGATCAACACAAACACTCCGCGGTTATTTGAATTGTGTTGTCTGGGAATGCCCTGAAAATTACAACAAGAAAAAAAAAAAAAAAAATTTATATATATATATATAAAGAAATTCAAACATAACAAGCTGGCAAGCCTTAGTATAATTGGTGCTTACTGTACTGTCATCACAGCTGTACTCCCTCCATGGCCCAGGAATGGCACGTTTTGCTAGTTGCCTGTTAAGAGTAATATCATATAAGTGTAAGTAATTTAAAAGAGTAAGTAAGCAGAAGTATAAAATACATTTTGAAAACACACGAAAAGAAAGCTAAATCTGAATTCATTCATTAAGTAAAAAAAAAAAAAAGCAAACAAAAATGGGGATATATGGTTTAAAACAGAACTACCATAACCCCGAACTCATGAACTTTGAACATTTCACTCGTAAGACCTGTAACTGTTCATGAAACGGCAATCACTGAAGCCACGTCCGGAAAGGGAATCAAGCCAATAGATCTCTCTATTTCTTGGCTTCATGATCTAAAACAATGTAACTTTGACATCAACTGTCAAGTGCTAGCACTTTCTTTTACATTTGTAAGGTATGAAATACCCAAGCAGACATTTAAACATTTCTATTTTTTTGGCTTCATGATCTAAAACCATGTAACTTTGACATCAACTGTCAAGTGCTAGCACTTTCCTTTACATTTGTAAGGTATGAAATACCCAAACAGAACATTTCAACATTTTCTGATTATTTGATCATTAAAGATAATTATTTTGAGACCTACACAGATCTTCCAATGATTTTCTGACCAGGAGGGCAGTAGAATTATGTCATGACTTGCTAGATTTTCCTAAGAAAAAAAGTAAATATGAAATCAACTTAGACATTTATAAATAGATAAATTATTTAGAATATAAATATTTTTAAAATGGCTTCATACTGCCTCAGTCACAAAACAATGATACTCACAGGAACATTGCACACTGGGTCTGCTCACAAGGGTGGCAACCAAGTCACTGTCACATATGAATTAAAGACATGGACCATTATGCCCTGTTAAGTAAAAGTGCAACAATTAAATAAGGAACCACATTCCCATTTTTTCCACACATCGTGCATACAGAATATTTGAACAAGGGAATTCTTTGCATTACCTGAAGGTCAGCAATATCCTTCACAACAGAAAGACAGGCATTCAAAATCTGTTAACATTCAAAGAAATGCATTTACAATCTGTGAAAATTTAAGGACATAAAAGGGCACATAGTACTATACTGTACTGCATGGGTTAAAGGGTACAAATATATTATTTTTGCTGCATCTCACTGTTGCTTCTACATCACGTTGGTGCCCTAAAGTAAGGAAATCCATCCTGGTGAGGACTGTAGCTCCAACAGATGCCAAAAATTCATCGGCTGCTCCTGTCTCCATTAAGGCATGGTTTAGCTATGAAAATAACAGCAAAGTACTACAATGTGTCTTTTTTTGTTAGTCTTAAAACAATAAAAAAAAAAACTAACAGTAATTTAAAAAACAAAACAAAACAAACAAAAAACACATTACCTGATTACCTGTTTTCAGCATGCCTTGTTCGGTTGCACATCCTGTAGAGCAGTAATACCCACCATGGAAGACTCAGAAGGGACTGAGGAGTACATAAAAATGTAAGTAAACTGATTAAAAAAAACATCCAGTTTAACGTCACATTACATATTTTAAAAAATTAATATGCGTACATTGGTCATGTTTTCGGTTTTTGTCTCCTGAGGGTCTGTCATCAATTTGAATGGATTCTGAAGGTGTGCCTTTAGATGGAATAAAATGTGATGCATTATATGTCTAGTAATGCTCTCACAATAACCAAAAACATCCAGTTTAACATCACATTACAGAAGCTGAAGGCAGAGGTGTATTACCAATCAGAACCATGGGTGTTGCAGTTCTTTGTGGAGATGGAATCTTTTGCTTCTTTTGTTTGCATTTTGTGAGATGAATGTTAAAGTGTGCTTTTTGTATAATAGTGGCAGAACAGTTGCAGCAATGAAAATGAGAAACATCTCTGCATTTTAAGTTGCACCTGATGATAATAAAATCTGAAATGTAAAAAAACTGTAACACGCAAATACACACAATAAATATGGATGTTCAAACACTACATACCTTCTTCATGAACAGCTGTTTTCAGATGATCATCCACATGTTTCTTGACACTGTACAAGTCCACTGGTTTGTAGACCCAGGTTTCACAAAATGGGCAGTGATATTTATCACAGCATGAGATGCATTGTTCTATTTTTATGTTTTCTCCTTTTCTGAGGACAGTAGCATGCATCTAAACAAAAGCACATTTACAGTCAAGTAAAGGTTTCTATATCTCACATTTAAAGGATTTCTGCCAGTCACATGAAGGTAAATTTAAGAGGTAACACTTTACAATAAGGTGTCAATGGTTAATATTAGTTAATGTATTAATTAACATGAACTAACAATGAGCAATACATTTGTTACAGTATCTATTAATATTTGGTAATGTTAGTATATTAATGAAAAAGATGACAAATATGAGAAAAAAAATTTGCAATGCATGCAACAATCAGTGTCATTAGCCTACTTTATTAATATGTCTTTCTGCTCTATTTTAAGACATCTCTAAAGGCTCATTTTAGGCAAAATAAGACTTTTAAAGACCCTTTAAAGACCAGCAGCAGAATCCCTGTCACTTCGAATACTAACACATATCATAAAACATGTCATAAATGTCTGAAATCGCACACATTTGCAATCTATGATTATGACCAAAGCATCCTTGCAGTTAAAGGCCGTTAACACAAACACACATTGTTTTTAAGAAAACGTAAGTAAGTTAATGTTCTTTGACTTACTGCCACCGAATCTCGAATCCACCATACATCCGGAAGTGAATGAACCTGTACATGCGCAGTAACGCCAGTACGTACAGCGCGCATGCGTGTTATAGACATACCTTATGTCACTTTGCGCATGCCATAATAGTCATATACACCGATCAGGCATAACATTATGATCACCTTCCTAATATTGTGTTGGTCCCCCTTTTGCTGCCAAATCAGCCCTGACCCGTCGAGGCATGGACTACACTAGACCCTGAAGGTGTGCTGTGGTATCTGGCACCAAGATGTTAGCAGCAGATCCTTTAAAGGGGTCCTATTATGCTCTTTTACAAAGTCTTGATTTTGTTTTGGGGGTGTACTAGAACGGTCGCCGTGATTTTGCCAAGTAAGACATGTTCCTAGATCAACATCTTTTGATGATCCTGGATCAACACTATTGTCCAAAAAAATAGACTTAAAGGCAGGGTATGTGATTTTTCAAAAACACTTTAGAAAACTGATTCGGGCCGAACAGCAAAAGTTTGCTGGGCCAGTGTGGGTTGTGATTGGTTAGCTGGGCCAATTTGTGTTGTGATTGGCTCCACTCGGCTCCTGGTCAGGAAATGTCATGCCCCTTACCATACCGTGCGAGCTTCAGTGTAAATATTGCGTCAAAATCAAATCAATTTGAGAGCGATTTAAACCCGGATGATTGT
>NW_015536484.1:23781-25888 GCF_001515605.1 Sinocyclocheilus anshuiensis
GAGTGTACATGGTCTGCAACAATGCTTTTGTGCTACATGTCAAAGTAACATCCACATGGATGGCAGGACCCAAGGTTTCCCAAAGCATCACACTGCCTCCGCCGGCTTGCCTTCTTCCCATAGTGCATCCTGGCCCCATGTGTTCCCAGGTAAGCAATGCATACGCACCCGGCCATCCACGTGATGTAAAAGAAAGCATGATTCATCAGACCAGGCCACCTTCTTCCATTGCTCCATGGTCCAGTTCTGATGGTTGCATGCCCATTTAGGTGCTTTCAGCTGTGGGCAGGGGTCATCATGGGCACTCTGACAGTAAACTGTGATCCACTGTGAGTTCTGACAAATGTATATAATGGCCAGCATTAAGTTTTTCGGAAATTTGAGCTACAGTAGCTCTTTTGTGTGATCGGGCTGATCATGCTCTCCCCACTTGCATCAATGAGCCTTGGCCATGTCCAGTTCTGATGCTCACATACCCACTGTTGGTGCTTTCGGCGGTGGACAGATGTTCACATAAGAGTTTAAATGTGTGATTCCTGACTGGTCTGCGGCTATGCAGACCTATACACAACAAACTGTGATGCACTGTGTATTCTGACACCTTTCCATCAGAAACAGCATTAACTTCTTGAGCAATCTTAGCTACAGTAACTTGTCTGTTGGGTCGGACCACACGGCCAGCATTCACATGAGCATTGGCCGCCATGACCCTGTCCCCGGTTCACCTCTGTCCCTTCCTTGGAGCACTTTTGACAGATACTGACCGCTGCAGACCGGGAACACCCCACAAGAGCTGCAGTTTTGGAGATGCTCTGACCCAGTCTTCTAGCCAGCACAATTTGACCCTTGTCAAACTCGCTCAAATCCTTACGCTTGCCCATTTTTCCTGTTTCTAACACATCAACTTTGAGGACAAAATGTTCACTTGCTGCCTAATATATCCCACCCACTAACAGCTGCCGTGATGAAGAGATAATCAGTGTTATTCACTTTACCGGTCAGTGGTCATAATGTTATGCCTGAGCAGTGCATACAGGTCTAATACAAATCATAAGAGCTAACATTTAGCTACAGAAATATATAGAAACTTTGGCAGTTGTGTGTGTTGATACAGAGCTGCCGTCATCTCTTCACGGGTGTTGGGTCCTCTGAAATAAAATATTCTGATTTTACAGTTGATTCAGTGTTTGGAAAGTGAATTACCAACTATTGGTCAGAGCCGCTGATCCGGATCAGTGACTCTTTCTGTCAGTTACATAATTACACCAGTAGGTGGCGACAGTGACTGTCTTTTGAACATGACGAGAGTCTTCCTTCACTTTACAGATTTGTTCACATAAGAGTATAAATGTGTGATTCTTCACTTGCAGACACTTTGAATTCTTGAAATCCTAAAAAAGACACCAATAAAGAGTCCAAGTCAGAAGCAGTAGTAGGTCTATCATGTGTTCAGTGTGAAAACAATGACAGAGAAAGCAGAGAAATCAGATCTTCACAGTTCTGTCAAAAGCTGAACAAGAATATACTTTTTCCAAAATCTGTCTAGATCAGTATGACAAGAGAAGCAATGCTCTTATTAAGTGATTGTTTTTATATATATAAAATCCTCAGGAAAACACCAGGAGAATGGAAATAGTGTGTGAGTGAAGGAGGTTGTGAATGTGTGTAGTGTGTGTAGAGTTACAGGATCAGAGAACGACACCGTTCCTCTGTCATAGTCCAGATTCACTCTCACACGATCAAGCTGCTGTTTAACAAGAAAACCAGACCATTCAGTCAGTTCCTCCGGCTGATACCACACACTCCAGACATCAGTGTTAAAGAAAGTGTGTGTCTTCCTCTGGTTTGATCCTGTAGTTACTCCAAGACTCCAGCTTGACGTCTCTGTAACCTCCACATCCCAGCAGTGTGTTCCTGAGTTAAAACCCTCTGAACCCAGAACACAGCGACAGGGTGACCTAACTCTGACGACGAGCCAATACAGTGGACACTTGAGGTGTGGGGAGGAAGACAGACTGATGGTTTTCATGTTAGATGCAGTTTTGGTTATATCAATACTACCTAGCTCTGTCAGGTTAAAACCTCATCTTGTTCTGTTTAAGTATTT
>NW_015536484.1:27035-29152 GCF_001515605.1 Sinocyclocheilus anshuiensis
ATTTTAAGTAAATCTTACTATTATTTTTTTCAGTGTAGTACTTAATAGTATTTAGTATTGAGAACTGGTGTGTGTTAATGATGATGATGAACTGTTCTCACAACAGTTATGGGGGTAAAAAGTGCATGTGCATAGAAGAAAAACAAATTATATATATGCCAGGGATAAAAAAAAATGTAACATTTAATTAACCAAATTAAAGTGACATATCTTTATAAGTCTTTTTAGCATTTCTGTTTGTAATGTTGTGCGGAGTAGTACCATAATATTTAATTTCTTTTATAAAATGTTCCCAATCTGGCTTAGCTTTAGCCCATATCTTTACATGAATATGATTTTTTTTTTCAAGTAAAATAATTAGTTAAGAAAATCACAGGCGTTTTATTTTTTTAAGTAATTCTGAGTATGACAAAAGCTGTCAGGTGTACACAGACCAGAGAGATGGGGAGTAAAGTTCAAACAAGCTTTATTGAACACAGCAGAATGGATTGAGTGATAAATGAACAGGTATGTATGGCAGATGCAGCAGGAGGATGATCAGACAGCTAAGATGCCACACACACAAACGTTTACAGTCACTAATGCTTAGATAAACACTTTCCTTACTTTTCTCACAAGGCGAACACATGACACTCGGAGAAGGAGACAAGCTGCTAGAGACTGGAGATTGGAAATAGGATTATTATTGATTATCGATTCCCAATTATTTATATTTATGATTTCTAGTATTTGTACAGGCTTTACATTTTTATTTCAATGTTGTAATTATTAATTAATTTAATTGTATCTTTGAAGCAGATTTATTAGGTGACAGCATTAATTAAAGTTTCTTAAGGGTCTAAGGGCTCCATCAAGCCACTCCCATAATAGCTGTCACCGCTCAAATTAATGCACGACTCAGATTAACTGTGTAAGGGAAACAGGTCAATTTAGCTCAAAGGGAATCATTTAAGATTTTAAAGGGAATTTGGACCGAATCACTGTTTTACGGCTGATCACTGAGACGGCCAGCGAAATCTTTCAATGAGTAAAACTGGCTGTGTCTATAGTATTAAAGACAATACAACATTATTATATTATTTTAAAAATACATTTTTAAATTATTATTATTTTAAATGATTGTCCCTGGACCAATAGGGTACTCTTGTAATAAAGTAGCAGTGGTTGGGACAGATTTTACGTGTTAATTCTGCATAAAAAGATGTGATCTAATCCTGTTTACATGAAATAAGCTGCTCCTGAGCAGGTTTAGGTTACGGACCTATGACAGCAAGTCTAGGATGAGCTTTATTACACTGCTATTTGTGCAGTGTGCACATGTCAAAAAAAACAATTCCGATTTGAAGCTTGTCACTTTATTTAGCGTTCATGTAAACACTACAATCAGATTCATCAATCGAAATGAATTTAGTCAGAGTGAACCAAAAATTGTGCATGTAAATATATCACAACTTTATTTTTGATTAGTAATATGCATTGCTAAGAACTTCATTTGGACAACTTTAAAGGCGACTTTCTCAATATTTAGATTTTTTTTTTTTACCCTAAGATTCCAGATTCTCAAATAGCTGTATCTTGGCCAAATATTATCCTATTGTAACAATATCCATTTTCCATATATTAATGGAAAGCTTATTTATTCAGCTTTAAGATGATGGATACATCTCAATTTTTTTTTTTTTTATTGACCTTTAGTGAATCCTCTGGTGCAGTTTCAAACGTTCAGCTGAAGTAAGTCTTTTCACACTCAAAGCACATGTACTCTCTCACAGCAGTGTGTATTTTCAAATTTTGTAGACATGAAAAACTTTCCACACAAATAACAAGAATGTGGCTTCTCCTTTGTATGAACTTTCAGGTGTTTCTTCAGGTCTGAAGCCCTCAAAAATGTTTTGCCGCATTGATCACGTGTGTCGCTTCTCTCCAGTGTGAATATTCATGTGCGTCTTAAGATTTGCTGATTGAGTGAAGCTCTTCCCGCACTGATCACAAGTGAACAGTTTCTCTCCAGTATGAACTCTCATGTGTTTTCAGATGTATTGACTGACTGTATCTCTTGTCACAGTGTGAACACTTATAAGGTTTTTCTCCAGTGTGAATCATCTGGTGCTGTTTTA
>NW_015536484.1:29471-32105 GCF_001515605.1 Sinocyclocheilus anshuiensis
TGATCACAATTGAACAGTTTCTCTCCAGTATGAACTCTCATGTGAAGATCAAGAGTACGTTTGTATGTGAAACTCTTTCCACACTGAGTGCAAGTGAAATATTTCTTGGCTCTTTTTTTATTTAAATCTTTTCTGTTTGGGTTTTTCTCCACTTTTGACATGATTTTTCTCCTCAACTTCACTCAGTTCTTCTTTCTCCTCATTATCTTCAATCAACCCTGCAACAAAAGTAAAATATTCATTTATTTTTTATGTTTTTATATTTTTTTTATTTCTTATTTTCCTTGTTTGTGCATTTTCATTGCTTAATCTTATGATTGTGCGGTTTAATTATTAACTGTTTTGTCTGAATGAGATAAAAAGAGATAAGAGGGAATGCTAATGGAAATTCAAGGTTTATGGGATGTTATTGTGTTTGGTAAAACACTACTTGTTGGATTTGTGTTCGACAGATGAAGTCCGAGCATTGAAACATATGCATCTATGATTTTTTTATCATTTACCATTTATATAATTTGATTATTCATTTATTTTTTATGTTTTTATATTTTTTTTATTTCTTATTTTCCTTGTTTGTGCATTTTCATTGCTTAATCTTATGATTGTGCGGTTTAATTATTAACTGTTTTGTCTGAATGAGATAAAAAGAGATAAGAGGGAATGCTAATGGAAATTCAAGGTTTATGGGATGTTATTGTGTTTGGTAAAACACTACTTGTTGGATTTGTGTTCGTCAGATGAAGTCTGAGCATTGAAACATATGCAACTAAGATTTTTGAATAAACTTTGCTCCTTTTTATCATCATCACTTCGTCTCCTGCTTCTGCTCTTCTCTGGCTTTGCTCAGTCATCTTCTAGGCTCATAGAAGACTATTAATACAGTTTTGGTACCAGACATTACTTGATGCTAATGGGTTTTAAAACTCTAGTCTACCACATCCAGTTCTCAAAAGTCTTGTGAACAAATGTTATGTATGTGTTTTATGGCCTTATTTTAGTGACTATTTAATTTTAGAAAATGTTATTTTTCACTAACCATGTATAAACATTATTATTTTCTCAATAACACAAACATGTAGGCCAGTGGTTCCCAACCTTTTTCAACTCGCGGCCCACACAACCAAATGCGGCCCACTACAAAAAAATTAACTGACCCCACTATTTGTTGGGTTAATAACGGAGTACTCAGAAGCTAGCTTGTTAACTATCTTTATCGAATGAACTGGCAATGAACAATAAATGCATTCAAAATATCAAATATGGCTTCAGCAGTTGATTGAGTCGGCAGTGACTTACAGAAAAGGAAATCCTCTTGTAATTCTCCGTTATGTACATACCGTACATAAGCAATGAGGTTGAAAAGGTTTGCTATATTGGTCGATTCATCCAACTGTAGGGCATAAAAGGGACTCTATCGAATGTTTTTAACCAACTTCTGACTTATGTCATCTGCCATTTCATTTATTCTTCTCTCAACTGTATTATCTGAAAGTGAAATCAGATTTAACTGCTTTCGCTAACGGCCTTTTCTCCACACATCACGCCAACCATTTCTGTCGTGGCAGGTAAAATCAAATTTTCACCAATTATGTGAGAGTTTTTTTCAGTTTGTTCTCAAAAAACTCAATAGGCTTGGACACATATTCACTGTGTTTAGTCTCCAAGTGCCGTCGTAGTTTGCTCGGTTTCAAAGCTTCATTTGATAAGACTTCTGAGCGAACAACGCAGAGCGGTAACGTTAGCTTCTTGTTCTCCGCTCCCACACATGTGAAGCCTGGCACTAGATAGTCACTACTGTATTTTCTTTTAGATTTATTTTGAGTCTTTTCAGTGTCAGGCTTACTTGTAGATGGAGAAACATCTGCATTTGTTCTTTTCAGCGACCCTGTTGACAGCCATTTATCCATGTTTGAATCTGTTGTTCTGTAGCATATGCAGCAAAAATATTTTAGAATTGGCGGTTTATTCTTAAACCAATCAGCGAGCTCGAATAGTGGAAGCAAAGTAACAGTTTAATATTTATTTTTTATTGAATTATATATATGAAATTATGATATTATGTTATGACTTAGACATTTGTACATATATTAACAATATTATGATTTCTTTTAATAGTAATTGGCTATGCCCTGCAATACCGTCGCGGCCCACAGGTTGAAAACCACTGATCTAGATGACTGCTTACTAAGTTTGAACAGGTTATGAAATTCTTTAAAATAAACTTTTAGCTATTAGTATACAGAGAGAGAAAATGAACAGAGCTGCATCTCCCAAAAGCATTGTACGCCTACATAGATTGTAGAAACCATTGGCACCAATGCTCTCTATGATCTACTTAGGCTTACAGTGCAAATAGGAAACGCAGCCCAGATGAGTGAGATTTTGATGAAACATTTTTCATAGGGAAGGTCAAGATTTAGGTATGTATGATAATATAATGCAACACAGAAATGCCTGCTGTCAGATTTATCTCTATAATGAATAGGGGTTATTAATCTCTCAATCTCTCTCTTGCAGTCTCCTGCAGATCAGTGTAAGAAGATCCACGCCGGTGATGAGGTCATTCAGGTCAATCACCAAACTGTGGTGTGTATCATTGCGTGGGTCAGGCTGACATCTGTTTTGAGCTTGCAT
>NW_015536484.1:33880-34379 GCF_001515605.1 Sinocyclocheilus anshuiensis
CTGAAAAGCGATTGGGCTAGTTTTGAGTAGCAATTGGGCGGGTTTTGCTGTGAAAACCTGGCAACCTTAAGAGAGGGAAAGAAAGCGGCAGGAGCCCGGGGCCTGTACCATGAAGCTGGATTAGCTGGCTAGCCAGGTAAGTTTCAGTTTAGTTTGCACCAATCCTGGATTTTAGGTACCATAAAAGTGGCTTGGCTTTTCTTGCTCCAAATTAAAGTTAAAAAAATTGTCTGGCTTTAATGATAATTACTTAGGAGTTATTTTATATGATTTATATAATTATTATATCATTTATATTATTATTAATCCATTACACAAGCAATTTTAGTTTAAGTTCAGTGGTATCTTCAGAGTCAGGAAAGCGTGAGGTGGGGTGAGAGGGCCACTCCTCCCGAGGTTGCAGTAGAAACTTTGGACCCTGAAGCCATCTGTTGGGGCCAATAAGATCTCGCAGGTTCTTGCCACGAGATCAGGGTCGGCAGGGTTCTTAATTCTGCAT
>NW_015536484.1:35018-37463 GCF_001515605.1 Sinocyclocheilus anshuiensis
TGCAGATAAATTAAAAGTAGTATTACACTGTGGCAATGTCAAACCCTTTAACTTGCTTCGTAACATAAAAAGCAGGGGTTCTATAGCCAGGACATATAATATTCCAGACATGGCACAACCTTGTCTAACCCCTCTATGCACTTTATAAGGGGTACACAAACCGCCATTAATTTTGATCACACTCTCAATTTCACAATACATTACTCTGATCATATCTATAAAGCTAGAATTGAACCCAAAGGCTTTTAATGTATGCCACAAATAAAGGTGTTCAACCCGATCAAAAGCCTTCTCTTGATCTAAAGAAATAAAGGCAAGAATAATGCCAAATAATTTTGAAACTTCCAACACATCTCTGACTAGAGTTATGTTGTCAAAAATGGATCTATTTGGTATACAGTAAGTCTGATCATAGTGTATCACCTTTCCAACGACCTTACTTAATCTTGTTGCCAAAACTTTGGACAGGATTTTATATTCAGTGCACAAAAGAGAAACAGGTCTCCAATTTTTTATATTTTGGAGATCCCCTTTTTTGGGCAATAGGGTGATAACTGCCCTTCTGCAACTAAGTGGAAGAAACCCTTTAATCAGGCTTTCATTAAACACTTCTAAGAGATCTTCTCCTAGAATGGGCCAGAAAGTTTTATAGAATTCAATGGGTAACCCATCAATTCCAGGGGATTTCCCATTCTCCATACTTAACAATGCTGTAGAGAGTTCTTGTACCGTCAGAGGTAATTTCAAATTTTCGTTACTCTCTTCATCAGGAACTGGCAGACCTTCAAAAAAACTACTAGTAGTCAATATATTTTCATGAATGAAATCAGCTGTATATAATTGCTTATAAAACTGTTCAGCAGCTTGTCTTATCTCAGAAGTTTTAGTTAATTCCTGTCCTGTATCAGAAACCAAGGAATTAATTATTCTGCTTTGACTACTTTTTTTTTTCCACACCAAAGAAAAATTTAGAAGGTGCATCCATTTGTGTAACTTTCTGGAAACGTGAGTGAACCTGTGCCGTAATGCCCAACAAGTTTGTCAATAAAGTTTTCTTTGATGCAAGATATTCAAGGTGTTCTTTTTTTCCTGCAGATGCAGACAAACTGAGTAAATCAACTATCTCAGTCTCTAAAGTATTCAAAGATCGAGTTATTTCTCTCATAACATTAAAAGTATACTGCTGACAAAAACTTTTAATTTGTATTTTCCCGCAATCCCACCACTGTTGTAATGAGCTATATAAATACTTTTGCTGTTTAAAAACATCCCAGAAAAAAATAAAAGAATCTTTAAAATTTTTATCATCAATCAAAGATGTATTAAAATGCCAATAGGCACTATTTGACTTTACATAATTTAGAGTTCCAATTTTTAGCTGACTCATAGTATTATTTAGGTTCCACAAGAAACTAAGAGGGAAAAAACCCAGATATTATGCATATGGCCAAAAACACCAAACGAAGGGATTTAAACCATGTCATTTTTCTCATCTCTAAGAATTTGTTTTTGTTAACTTATTCACGAACTTCCGTAAGCGGTAGGCTACACTTCAATATCAGAGAAAGCCCCAATTCTCTCATCAAATACCTGGTGTCCCTCACAAACTGCACGATTAGGAAAATAATCCTCAATCTGTACGCCTTTTAGCCCTTTTGTTTCCTGAAGAAAAAGACTAATGTCCTCAGCTTTGTACACAACATTTACATTCTCATTTTGAGAACAAGCAGAAATCTCTGAACACATCGAAGCACTAGAATCAGAGTCATCATCATCCGAAGCTATGATTTCATCTTCCCCATCACTTTTTTTGACTTGTTTATTGGTTTTATCGTTTCGATTTCTTTTTCTTTTAATTGGAATTTTGAAGATCGATTCAACTTCCATGTTCAATTCACAATCATTCAATCTCAAGTCTTCATTTCCATTTTCTCTGTCTTGTTCTACAAATGCGGAAGATATCGTTTTACTCAATCCAGCTATGGTCTCTGCCGCTACAGGCTCCACCACAACACCTCCATCAACAAAAGGAGAATCAGACATCAATGTTTCCGCGCTGCTTTCTCCCTCAACCAGCTCTTCTGACGATACAATCGCAGCTGCACTATTCCCCGCCTCCAGCGAGGCAGCCGTGGATGCACTAGTTTCAGCGACAGCGCTCCCCGCTTTATCTGCATCAACATGCTCGGCGTTCTTGTTTCCTTTATCAGGGCAACTACGAATAAGATGCCCGATTTTTTTACAACCAAAACATTTGATCGTCGTATCAGACGATGCAAAGATAGCATAATCAGAACCATCTATTTTAAATTTAAAAACCAGATCAAGTTCATCTTCGCCATTCTTCAGAATCATAAACACCTGTCTCCTAAAAGACACAAGATGTTTCACTAAAGGCGATTTACATCCGAGCGGAATTTTTTTGATGGGAGAGACTATTCTTCC
>NW_015536484.1:37641-37984 GCF_001515605.1 Sinocyclocheilus anshuiensis
TCCCGCCAAACATACATCCTCCACGCTAACATTAGAATCGATTTTTAACTCCATGACGCCGAGTTAAACTTTCCAAAACCATCGTGTTTGAAGTCGTCATGCTTTCCAGCAAAGTGCTGGAAACAGACTATCCTCCCAAAAGATACAACGGGGGAAAAAAAGAAGGAAAAACACAAAACAAAACACGTACAAGGAAAAAAAGTTTGAAAAACCACTCTTACCAGCCACAAACAGCTACCACTCTCACCCACACTCACCACACTCCGCCCACTCACTCCCAGCATGCACGAGAGAGAGAGCGAGAGAGAGAGTGTGTGTGTGTGTGTGTGAGAGAGAGAGAGAG
>NW_015536485.1:0-10651 GCF_001515605.1 Sinocyclocheilus anshuiensis
AGAGAGAGAGAGAGAGAGATAATAAGGTAATAGGATCTCAGAGGATGAAACGATCAATAAAGCTCAAATATCCACACTGGGAAGTCTGTGATGGGTCAAGATCACAGGGAAGGGAAGAAATGAGGAGAAAGGTAATACATCAGACGTACAAATAATACAGAGTCTACAAATGAATCAATAGAGTATAGATTATTCTCTAGGCATCAATTCTATACACAGACTAAAAATAAGGAAAAGAATGAAATGCCAAACAGCCAACTCAACTGAACTCAAAAAAATCGATTAAGTTTGATTGCTATATTGCTGTAGGTGGGCATGAATAAAAAACAAATAACATCAAATTATTTGGCAACAATAATAGATGTTGTAAGGGAAAGGCCCTGGGAAAGAATCTGCTGAAAAAGTCTGACATTTCTATCAAGGCAAAAATGCCTCAAGAGATATTTCAGCCAAAAGTTCTGCATTTATGGAAAGCTGGTGGGGGTTCACCATTACTGTGATAAATGAGATGGCTTTTAGCACAAGAACTATCCTGACAGACAACCAATAGAAGTGTATCAAGACAAAGTGTGATGTCATTTTATCGGATGCTTAATAGCTCTCTCTTAATTAAAACTCATCAAAGTATAAATCACATCTATAGATAAATCACAGGGCAAACTAAAACTCCCACATATGCTACGTTAATGTAGAAGCACCAAGCATTTTCACAGCTACTGAGATTTTTGCTGTGCAAAAACATTGAATTAAATGTTCTTGACCCAGCAGTCAGGCAACATAAAATATGTTCTATTAGAATCACAAAAATATAATCACAAAATTACTGATTAGTTTCTGAATATACTGCAGCCTGGTGATAGATGGTAGTCTCTTTCATCCTCCTGCCTCATTATAGAAGATGGAGCAACACGACCAACTCTGCCATTATGACATATTCCCCCTCTTTTTATGGTTCTCCAGAGAAAAGCTTCAGAGATGCTTTTATTCCTTACTGCAACATTTTCAATGTAGCAATTTTTCTACAGCTGAAAAGCCTAATAGCAAAATTATGTTTGTGCATAAGCGTCTGGAGGGATGTAAAAGAAAAAGAGGAGCTTGTTTGCCTCAATGTCTGTTATTTCTTGGTTAGACATTGGCCTTATAAATGGTGCGAAATCTCGGCTTTGAAAGTGTGAGCCTCCACAGCGCTGGGCAGTAGTTAATTGACCAGACTTTCCATGAGGCGACTCTACCATTGCACCAACTACAGATCTGCTTCCATACAACTAAATTAAACCAGCAGTGAGTAACATGGGACTGACATCAAATGCAATGACATTGTTTATTGTGCAGATTACAAATATCAAACCATTTGTCCCAATGGGGTGAGCTTATTTACACAGTCTTACAGTGCTGTTCAATGAGACACAGGGCTGGCGGCTGTATTGACAGATCGTCTGAAGCTACAAGCGGGTTAATTAAAAGGGAGACATCAGTTCCTCCCTGGCTGATCCAGACTTGACTCAATCAATCGCTGTACAAACTCAATAACTGTTTTCTGGCCCATCACATCCTGTTTGAGAGCATCTGATCAAATGGGGAAGAAGCTGGACACTGTCTCAGTATATTTAAGCCTGTATTTGGATCTAAGCAAAACCAAAAACCATATTGAATAATGAATGAGGGTGTCTCAGCTGAAATAAGGAAACAACAGGGTCAGCAGTATGATTAGAAACCTTGGTTTTTCACTTTAATAAGAATCAGAAAAGCATAGCAAATATATATTTTTTTTTTCATTAAAAATTATATTATCAGAACCATTATATTATCATATAGTGAACACAAAGTGTACATTTTGGATAAAGCCAACTTGTATTTGTTGAATGAATGCCACAGCAAGTCTGTCCCCATGTTTTCTCATTTACTGTGCAATAGTCACAAAAATGAAGATCCATTTTGATGCAACTACCTAGAACTATGTAAATGCAGATTGCTGTTATAAAGTCAAGGCTGGATGCGGCCAGACACACAGAGGATTCAATCAGTTTAAATAAATAAATAAGTCTCAACCCTCAAATATTGCAACTGATTGAAACTGAGAGTGACACAAAGAGCAACAGAGAAAAAAAATGGAAATGTGAATCAATTCACAAAGAGACAACATTCATAACAGCCCTGACAGTTTCCACGGCAACCTCACATGGCTTTTATCCATGGCAGTGTTGGCTGAAGAAATAGATCTGATCTATGAGTGAAATGGCATTCAGGTAGAGATGACCTCAAAATAAGCACCTGATGCCAGAGCACAGACAGACACCAACAAAGATAAATTAAGTGCAGGAGAAAGAGAAAGTGCATGTGCATACAAGTCAGACTGAAAGAATCAAAATCATTTAAGAAGGAATAGCATGATAGAGAGACCTTTTAATAACGGTCAAGATTTCATTTGAAAATGCCAAGATTAAACTTACAAAACACTTCTGCGTCCACAGTAAAAAGTCTTTCGGGGAACATATTTAAACATGCAATTAATTCAAATTATAAATACAAATTGGGTCAATTGGATATACATTGAATCACCAAATTGACATTAAATAGTTTCGTTATTAAAGGGTACCTATTATGCAAAATTCACTTTTACATGTTGTTTGAACATAAATGTGTGTTGGCAGTGTGTGTACACAACCACCCTATAATAATAAAAATCCACCCGCTCCTTTTTTTTAATCTTTATAAATCATGAGCAGTGTCTCAGACCTTACTGATCACAGAATCTGTAAAGTGTGACATCACACTTTACCAGCACCACCCACGATAGTTCACTGACACAGCCGTATTAGCCGTGACCCCACCCTGAGTGAACTGCACACACACTATCTGCCATGTTTATCTTCACGCCAGAGCATTTAAAAGCAGCATTCAAGTAAGAAATGTCTGCTTATTAGAGCTGTAGAAGTTGTTCAGTTCAGAGCAGTGAGTGATTTTCTGCTTTTATTTTATTGTTTGGGTCATATCAACAGCGTAGACCCAAACAGCGGTCAGTATAGGTACTGTATATTATGCCTCTGTCACTTAATACACCGATCTAATATAGACATTCGATTTCTTTCCCAGCTGTTTAACTTCACAGACATAACCGACTGTGTTTTTGTAACTTAAGCGTGTTTTTAACATAAACTTGTTTGTGAAAGAGAACTTTTAGTACTCACATGCGTGTGACAGCCGTTCTCTGTTCGTGTGCTTTGGATGTGTGCGTCCAGGAAAATGTATATCAGAAATTTAAACTGATACGGTTTTAAAACGTGTGATTTCAGCGTGATATACATGATAATCAAAACCAAACAGATTTTTTTTGGCAGAGATCTGAGATCTACGAGCTAAAATTGCACAGCCCTGTTCTGGGAAAGAGGGCGGGGAGCAGCAGCTCATTTGCATTTAAAGAGAAATTGACTAAAACAGCCTGTTTCCGCTTCCACTCAAAATAGGCATTTTTAAAATGATATAATAAATGATCTGTGGGGTATTTTGAGCTGAAACTTCACAAACACATGAGACACCTGAGATTTATAATACATCTTGTAAAAAGGGGTGCCTTAATAGGTGCCCTTTAAGAGCTCGAACCATGTCAGTCCCCAATGAAACTGTCTTGAATGAAACATTACCTGCAGATGTATTGAATATTTTCATCATAAATCCATGATGATCTTGATGCAAAGAAAACTTACAAGAATGAGAATGTTAAGACAGGTTTTTAAAATAATATGTCTGCTAAATTTGAATCAGCCTGAATCAGCTCATTTATGCAAATCAGAAAGGTCTGATTCAGTGATTCACTTACAACATTTTTCAGTCTTCTTGAAGATTTTCTATGCTGCATTTGTTTCATATATTAAAATTAAATCTCAATTTAAACCATTTCCAATCTTTATATATTTTAGTTAAATCACCCAGCCCTGTCTATTAAAGGAGACCTATTAGGCCCTTTTTTACAATATGTAATATAAGTCTCAGGTGTCCCCAGAATGTGTCTGTGAAGTTTCAGCTCAAAATATCCCACAGATAATTTATTATATAATTTTGAAAATGCCTATTTTCAGTGGAAGCAGAAACACTGTTTTCGTGCATGTCTCTTTAAATGCAAATGAGCTGCTGCTTCCCGCCCCCTTCTTCTGAATAGGGCTGTGCCTTTACAGCTCATTCCTCAGATAATCTGCCAAAAAACATCTGTTTGGTTTTGATTATGATGTCAATCACGCTGAAATCATGAGTTTTAAATCATATTAGTTTAAACTTCTGATATACGGTTTTCTGAGCACACACATCCGATGCACACGCACAGAAAACGGCTGTCACATGGCATGTTGAGTTCTAACTAATATTTTTCATGCCTTTTTGCGCTTAAACTGTCAAATACACACAAGTTTGTTAAGAACACACAAGTTACAAAAACAGTCAGTGTCTGTGAAGGTACTGCAAGCAGCGTAATATACAGAAAATAAATAAATCCAATGCTCTCTTGTCTCCTCTGAGGCTGTGGCTCTAAACAGTGTTCTGTGCTCATCAGTGCAGCCAAAGACAGAACAGTTAGCATGCGAAATCTGAGCGGCTCGTTTTTTCACAAGCTTGCAGAAAAAGCCTATCAAACTAAATTTACTGGGCTGTTCTTTTTAACGTTTTATGGGTTGGTAGATGCACCGGGGACCTGTTTATAGCCCTTAAACATGGAAAAAGTCCGATTTTCATGATATGTCACCTTTAACATAATTGATAATTGTATTTCTACTAAAACAGCCATTTTAAGATTCAAAGTCTCAGCTACCTGCTAAATTACACTATTTAAACACAAGGTCTGCACAAAAAGGTGAAACATAAAAACAGTGTCAATAAACAACAATAAAGATGCAGACGAACATAAATGCCAGTGGGTTCAGACATGTACAGCGATATCATTCACCCAGCCAAAGGTTAACACAACCCAGTCAAGCTAAAGCCTTAGGCACAGACAATCATCTGCCAACATCGTCTGCTTTATGCAGGAAAACCACCTCTTAGGCAAAGAGCCTGTTTAACAAATGCTAATAGATTTATACATATTTACAAGACAGCTGCATACTTTGAAAGCAGAAACACAGACCATATATTCAAGCCCTTTATCACAAGAACGTTGAACTGTGTACACAGTATGAAGCATTGTACATGTAGTAAATACACAGATCCTTGAACAGATGGGTTGTGAGATCAGCAGGTGAGCTGAACCAGACATCGGTGCTTGCCTTAAGGCAGAAATACAGTCCACCACTGACAGCAATTAAACAGCCTCCCTGAGCACCCAGCTAATGCATTTCAAATCAAGCTCTCACAAAAACCATATCAAGCATGATATTAGAGCACATAAACACATTATACAACACTTATTTTAATTGAACCACACGTTAATTGAGCCTCATACTCTAAATGCATGAATTCAAAGTAACAAGGTTGTAATATGGGCAAAAACAATGAGAATTGTATGACAACAATACTAGAGAGGGGGAAAGAACATGCTATGACAGTCTGGCTCATAGCACTTGTTAAGTCTCTTGAGAGGAACGATAGCTATTTCCATCTCAAACTAATTTCATAACTGACAAAACAAGATACTCCAGACCCAACGCCTTGTCAGAGGATGATATTTAGGCTTTATTAATTTATTCAAACAAAATAAAATCTTACTGACCCCAAGCTTTTGAACTTGTACGTGTGTGTGTATACATAAATTTTACATTTTGCATTATTCATTTATAAAAAAAATTTTTTTTTAAACTTCGCCGTTTCACAGTGAACAAAGGTTGAATTGTATGCCTTATTATTTGTACCCGTCAATCTCAGAGTCTGTCAGTAACACTCATGCAGTGGCAGAAGGACCAAAGAGCATGAAATTCAATCCCCCTATTGTTAATTAAGGCACCTGCAGAAAATATGAAGCCAAATTCCCAGCACAAAGGATGAAAGTCTCTTGCACTCTTGCTTAGCTTCAAAACACAAAGAGGAAAGGGTTTCCTTTAGGAATATGACTCGTTTAAGTCCTCCACCAGTACCGGTGCTCATAGTCCTTGAGGAACAGACATGGGAATAAGCAAAACAGGAACAAGAGAGCTTGCAAAAACAAAGCGAAAAACCTCATCAGCCAATTATTTTTGGAAAATGAGTTGCCGGAAGCCAAGAGTAATGTTGTGCTGTGTTTATTGACTCTGTGCTCCAAATGTGCACTGATCTCAAGCAGACGTGTTTAATTTTTCATATGCATCGTAATTGCTATCTGGACTCAGTCAACCAGAATCTCACCATGGGGAGGAAGATAGACAAAAGGGCTGTGTGAGTCCTGTGGAGACCTGGGTACTTAACTAAATTTGGATCAGCTCATTTGAAAGGAACAGCCAGTATCGACAGTCTCAATTATGCACCTTAAAATTAATTCAACAAAATAACTCTTAATACACATACAGTATAAGCTTGCATTTGAAAGCTCAGATATTAATGACTAACAGAGTATTCAGAACCGGTTCATAATTACGAGGTCAAGCGGTCATTTCAGCTCTAGAACTTGTCACATTCTGACCAATTAAAGTTTGAATCCAGCCCCTGTGTGAGTTTTAAAAGGTCACAGCTTTGACAAATGAGGATAAGAACGTTAGAAAAAAAAATACAGCAAGAGGAGGTGGTGACAGCAGAGACGGTGGGAAAAATGAAGAGAAAGTAAGAAATCAAGCACATTTTTTTTTGAAAAAGGGACCACTGCATGTGCATTTTCAAAAGTCAGCTTAAAAGGTCTGTTATTTTGCCTTTTAAACATGCTGAGACTACTTTATGAAAACACCATGCCAAAAAAGGACAAAGCCTTTTTGAGAGACGCATAAATGAAACATCAATAATAAATCAGATTGTCTGTTACATCAAAAACGGTTTCTACTTTAAAGAGTTGAATCAAGAACTCCAAGGACAAAAACTACAGCAAGCTGTGGTATTCCTAAAAAAAAAAGCAATTGGCATGATAAAAATTACAGTACATCATGGCACTAGCAACACAATGGGTTTGATTCCCAGGAAATGCATGAACTGTTGGAACTTGCAATGCATTAGCATCTGCATAATTGTTTCAGGCCTAGGTCTGAAGACGAAAATTAGAATGAAAATGCTACATTGCTCTCTTTTTCCAGTACATAAATAACGACTGGTTAGGACAATTGTGCCAGTTTAGGACACATTCTCTCCTGTGAGGCTCTTACATAAGACCGACAGCACACATTTGGGATTTTTGACTGTATCATCTCTTTGAGGGCCACGCTGCAAAGCTGTTCTAGCCTAAATGCATTCTGCAGGATATAGGCTAAGTGTAACTATCCTCAGTTTCTGACTCCAGGCACAACCAGGTACATCCAGTCTACTTTCAGAGATGAATTATGAATGTGTACTGTTGGCTCGACAGGTGAAGTTATCAAGGGCAGTAAAAAGAAAAGTATCACTGTGTTTAGGATGTATGTTTTCTCTTCTTGTTTCTCTCTCTTCACTGGCTATTGAATGCGTAACCTTGAAGAGAAAGAGCGAGTTAGCATCACTCCCTGTGGTGACAAGGACGGTGGGAACTTTGCAGTTTCTATATTTTTCCTTTTGGATTTTCTGAATTTTTGAAGTATCACTGACAAAATGACTGAAATCACTTTGTTTGTTAATGTTATATATGCTTTAGGATTTATACTGACATCTACCAGTGTGAATTAGTGATCAACCAATATATATATATATATATATATATATATATATATATATATATATATATATAGTATATATAATTTTTTATTTATTTGATTTAGTATAATTTTTTTTGATGGATGATATTTATTTTTAGATAAGAACACAAGCATAAATAATACAAAGAACATTTCTGCAATTAAATTTCAATTTGTTTTACATAAAATGTACTAAAATAAATTATTTGGAAAAAAAATTCCACCACCGCATTGTCCAACTCGTAAGCGCTGCCATTTCTTTTGCATTTAAGAAACATCAAACGGCAAACGAAACGAAAGCGAAACTAAACCGCGCTACGTTTCAGCTGCGCAGCGCGGACCGTTTATCAGACACAAACAAACTTGTCCAAGCTCAGAACAACTTTACTCAGGAGCCAAAGTTGATTTCGCGACACTGTTACTGCACAGATGCAACAGTGCTGCGAGATCTAGTGAGAATCATTCAAATTCTGCACAGAATTCTCTGTTATAAACAGCGCTGACATGCGTCAGAAAACCAGAAGCGGTAACGCTAACTGTAACCATGGTGTTGTGGTAGAAATAGTCGAATGCATTACATCATTAATTTCAGGGTTTGTACTACCTTTTGAGAGAGAAATTCAAGCACTTTTCAATGACTTTCAAGCATGTCAACTATTTCCAGCACTTTAACGCTCTAAAATTATCCAGTTTGAATGTTATTTTTAATGGGATGACCAAAATATACTTTGTGATAAACAAACACTTATGCAAAATTTAAAAAATACATCAAATCACAATTATAACCAGTAGACAGCAGCAAAAGAGCACTTATTGGCTTAGTCATTCATTTCTACTTTTTCTCTATATTTTGAAATTATAAAATCACTATTATAAAATATCAAATCACCAAGAAATCAGATTTTGTCAGAATTTTACACTGTTTTGTGTATGAATTAAGAAAAGTCACAAAGTGCCTTGAAAAACAAACTTTTCTTCAATTTGCTACTAAATCACACATAATCACTTAAGTTGGTCAGTTCCATACACTAGAAGAATAATTGTACAATTAATACGAGTGGAATATATAATTTTCTATATAAAAATTAGATTTTGCACCTGTTACTGTTGTTAATAAAAGTAAATTTTGTATGCATCTTAACTCAATCTTAGTGATTTACTGTCAAATCTGTATAAACAATAAACAAAAGAAAAATCAACAAGAAATGAACATGTAATACTATTAGTAACTGCACTTATTAATGCAAAACAATAGTTATTTTATTATTAAATGATCTATATTTTAATACTCCCGCACACCACCCCCAGCGCTACCAAATCTGCTCCTGGCGTCACCATCTGCAGAACTTAGTGGCGCTGGTGCCACTGCTCTCAAATGTTAGTCTGGAGCCCTGTATCAACAATGCAGTCAACAATCTGGTAGATCTGTGCACAATGGGAATCATTTTTCATTTTACATATAGTACACAGTGGATATGACATAGCAGCAAACTGAATATAGTGCAGGATAATAGTTTGCATTTGTGCTCAGGCACTGTCAAAAAAGTCCCGCATTACACTTAATAACGCCAGATATCTGTTAACCACTAGTGTGGATACAGCGGCAACTGTAATAAATTATTAGTCCTGTGTTACAAATGTACATGATTCTAAACATTTTTCAAAAGGAGCACTATTCATTTCTTGATGGATAAGACTTTTAATGAGGAAAAAATTACTGTGACTATTACATTATGCAGTACTTCTCTTAACTGTTAAACTTTTTATGTAAGCCCAACTGTTATGTAAAGATTGACTGATTAATGTTTAGTGAGCCTAATATAATCAAAGTTTTTCAAAAAAGCAAAAAAAAAAGACAAGCACAGATTGCTTGATGCTAGGGCTGGACAATAATTCAATATCAATATGTATCGCGATATAATTTTTTTCAATAACGGTGATATGATTTTTAAACACATTTCCGATATTTCGAAAAATCCCTCCAGGTAAACTGCTAAATTTTGTTTCATTATTTTGCGTCATAGATAACGGTCAGGATCTGGGCCAAATGCAAGGCACATCAGATTAAAAGCCTGAAGACAGAAACAGAAGGTGCAAAGCAAAAAGCAAAAACAACTGTCATAGCCAGATAAACAAAACAAGCAGAGTGGGTAAATACTGCAGAAACAAAGCTAACAGCACAAAAACAAAAAAGACAGATCCCAGCAGCCTCTACTGCTGCCATGAGTGTCGTCACCTTGGGTTGGTTGGCAGCACAGTGGAGGGTCTCTTTCAAGTAATTATTCATAATTGCCTTTTGAATATTTAATCCTGTATATAGTGTGGCGAGTATCCCGAGTCCAGATTAGCGTCGCCCTGGAAACGCCGCTGCCACACTGATCACCGACGCACAACACCTGCGCGCGATGAGTGGCGCACCTGGAGCTCGTTCCCGCTGGCCTTAAAAGCCAGGAGAAGAGACACCAGCGGGAAGGCACCCCGGAGCTCCAGGCGACATTAATGCTTGTTTCTCATTATTCGCAGACTCCGACGGCACCCCAGGAGAGGGATTTGCACCACGGCACTTCACACCACGAGCACCATGCTGAGACGGGCACCGAGCACCATTCATCAGGGCACGTGTGATCAGTGTGTGGGCAAATAAATCAACCTCCGGGGCTCTTTCGATCAGTACCGAGTCGGTGTTCTCATTCACCCCACGACATATGGTGGAGAATGCAGGCAGAACAGGTGAATTGAGACACAGACTGGTACCGCCAGGTTGCTATAACGATCTCTGTGCTTCTTCTAGGAGAAACCGCTCTCTTCCCCCGGACACATGGAAGAGGTCATCCGCCGCCTAACGGAGCTCTCGGCCCACCAGCAGCAGTTTACCGAGCGACTGGCAGCCCGGCAGGAATATACTG
>NW_015536485.1:11793-12206 GCF_001515605.1 Sinocyclocheilus anshuiensis
TGTGATTAGTGTGTGGGCAAATAAATCAACCTCCGGGGCTCTTTCGATCAGTACCGAGTCGGTGTTCTCATTCACCCCACGACATATGGTGGAGAATGCAGGCAGAACAGGTGAATTGAGACACAGACTGGTACCGCCAGGTTGCTATAACGATCTCTGTGCTTCTTCTAGGAGAAACCGCTCTCTTCCCCCGGACATATGGAAGAGGTCATCCGCCGCCTAACGGAGCTCTCGGCCCACCAGCAGCAGTTTACCGAGCGACTGGCAGCCCGGCAGGAATATACTGCCTGGGTTGTGGAACAGCTGCAGGCCAGCGTGGCGGGGCGCCTGCCCCTCCCGGAAGCGCCGGTCAAAGCGCACCAATACCTCGTCCGGTTGACCGAGAACGACGACATCGAGGCTTACCTCCACAC
>NW_015536485.1:12284-16741 GCF_001515605.1 Sinocyclocheilus anshuiensis
GTAACATCAAATCCCCCCCCCGTAATACCCCCACAACGAGTTGTGTGTTTCCCCACAGGACCAGGGCGACGCCTAGGGGGGGGGAATGTGGTGAGTATCCCGAGTCCAGTCGCTGGAAACGCCGCTGCCACACTGATCACCGACGCACAACACCTGTGCGCGATGAGTGGCGCACCTGGAGCTCGTTCCCGCTGGCCTTAAAAGCCAGGAGAAGAGACACCAGCGGGGAGGCACCCCGGAGCTCCGGGCGACATTAATGCTTGTTTCTCATTGTTCACAGACTCCGAAGGCACCCTGGGAGAGGGATCTGCACCACGGCACTTCACCCCACGAGCACCACGCTGAGACGGGCACCGAGCACCATTAATCAGGGCACGTGTAATCAGTGTGTGGGCAAATAAATCACCCTCCGGGGCTCTTTCGATCAGTACCGAGTCTGTGTTCTCATTCACCCCGCGACATAAGTCACTCACTTCGGCTGTTTGTGACCTCAATGATGGGAGATGAGCGAACATACTGGTCTGGTGTTTTTCTTTGTCTTCTTTGTGTCCGTTAAAGCCTATTGCCTCTGGGTAACATTTTTCAAAAATTAATCGATCAAGAAAGAGGTATAGGCGCAAGCTAAAATTTTGAAAGGATGGAAACAGATTTCACTCTCCCATTAAAAGATTACGTGACAAAGGATTGACTGTGTATTCATGAGAGCCGCAGCTACTTATGCGGGTCTCCAACTGCCTATAAAAGCTCCATTAACCACACTAAAGACCAGATTCCCTGGGAGGGGAAAACAAATCACCATTTAAAATATACAACCACTGCACAATTTAAGTCTGGTATCCTCTGTACAAAAGGCACTTCAACTAGGAATCTGCTTCTTTATCCGTTCTTCTGTAGATGATAAAATACAGTTTTAGAAACAGGAATGAATAAGAATATTGCCAACAGTACTAGAACAACCTTGCCTTTTCCCCCAGCCTATATGCAAATATTATGCAAATATCACGGTATGTTAATGCCACTGTTTGCTTATTCCAGCCTCACTGCCATCTCAATTTAGACTGAGCACCAAAGGACGAAAACAAAACAACCTTTTTCTTCCCTGAAGGTGTGCCATTAAAAGATCTGAACAGGCAACAGCGACCTGTGTATAACCAAAAGACAATTTCCTGCTATCATATCCCTTAAAAATATAAGAAAGAAACAACTTACACAATTATGCATATTGCACACGATTATACATGTTGCTATGTAACAAATGACTTAGGTCCTCCCTTCAATGTAAATCTAATTGTTTAATCGTTTTATCATGTCCTAGATGCAAGTCTGATCACTTATGTAGGTAACAAGTTAAATACTTATGGTGTTTGCTCAAATCCCTTAGCTCAATGAGTAATGCTATTTCAAGCACCTTGTCTGCCATTGTGGGTAACTTGTTGGCAGAACAATAAATCTTATGAAAACCAATCAGATGAATCACTTTGCATAATCAGTGGTTCATGTCACAAAAATCACATACCCCAAAAAATAAAAATAATTTGCTTGCACAAAACACACACACACACACACCACTCCATGCTTGTAGTTGGAAGGTAAACACCATCTGCCTGTCCTGCATGGTTCCCTGTAAGTCACTCCATTCCCTCTTCTATGTCTCTCCCACGTCTCATACAATAAAGCAGCACAGAAGCAGCACCCCTGGCCCTCACAGCCTGGATCTGAGCATTATGAACTACATCACCACAGGATAAACCAACACCGGGTCATTTCCTTTACCACATTATTAGGTCTATGAATGAGAAGAAAAATAACAGCCTACTTGCAAAGCTTGGTGGCATTAACCATAATAGTGTCAACCGGTAAAGATTTATATCCTGTTAAATATGTTGGATATCAGTGGGCAGAATTGAAAATGCAGAGCAGGACTTGTCCCAAACAAGTCAAGATGAGGACCTGATAATCAGACTCTTTCATTTGCTATGGATAATGAATGGAATATGGAAGATTCTTATGGAAGATGCTTTATATAGTATTGCAATCTATTTGAAAAATGATTTGTCAAATAGATTGCACACATATTAAAATGAATAATTTCATTTTAAAAACTTGATATACTGCTGCATCATGATGGATATCATATTCATGATGCCTCTTACTTGATGTGCATAGGAATTTATCATCCAAAGGCTATGTGTCATATAAAACAGTGATGAATTCAAATCAACAGGCCTTTAAATTACAGTTGAAATATGTTGATGCAGTCATTTTAATGGCACAAACAAACTTTATATTATCCAGCATACTGCCAAACAGTATAAAAGTAGTCTTGCAAGTTGCAACTTTAAATAACTGTGGACTATTACATCTTAATATCAGCATGCTAGTGTTTGCTGGCATATAACGCCTAATAAGCAGCAATTAGTGTGTTCATGGCTTCTCTTTCAACAGACAAGGCCTTTTAAATAGGGTCTGCTGCAGCACTGGCATATCAATTGCTACTTTATTAGGACAGTGTGCTACACTGTAGTGGTGAGTACATTATTCATCCATAAACATAAGAGCTGAGATAATCACACAGCCCATGTGTAGCACTTTATCCTTTCAAGATTTGTACTGTTTAGTTTTACATCAGTGGCCAATGCTGCCACCTCTTGGTTAGAAACAACCATGAGCATCACAGAACTCTCTGTATTATGTACAAGGCTTTCAGTTCTGTATGCAAACAAGAGCAGTGTAAAGCAAATCCACTCATACACACTGTGACTTGCAATTTATCAGACAGTAGTGGACTTAAGAATCTGAAAATAGCAAACTCAGTATAGGGAATCACAAATGCTTTATCTCTGTTTGCTGTTTACAGAACAAATCTGATTAGTATTAATAGTCCATTTATATCTAGTAATCTTATTATACAGTCATTAAAAAGGTCCAGCATGCCACAAAAGACTACATCCAAAAAATTTAAATTGGGAAATGTTCAAGTAGATCAAAAAGAAAAAAGATTACACACACACACACACACTTATTACTAATATTATGCAATTATATACTATATATAATTATAATTATAAATTATTATATAATTATATATGTTGATTCATTTATATTACATAATAATCAAAACTTAATCATTGGGCTTCCCTTATGCTATTTCCCCATTTTCAATGGTGTAGTACTAGGCTTGGGCAGCAGATGTAGCTATGGCACTAGGCTTTAGATTGCACAAAAAAATGATTGCCAACACATCTTCTGCACATTTAGCAGGTACAAGACCTCATCAGATAAAGGTATATTGCTGTAATTGACACTATATACTTTTCTTCACATCTACACCTCTATAAACTCACACAGACCAGCCACACCTAAACTGCCTTTGCATTTACTCAGATATACAATGAAAGTAAAAAAGAACGTGATCTGACTCTGAGATCTGTAAATTTGCATCTGTGAGCTACTGTATCCGATTCATTCATCAGCATCGTGTCAGTGGCAGTTATTTGAAATTCACTACTTCGATTTTAACCTTTTGCCACCAGCGTTATTTTAGTACAAATTTAGTACAGATTACTATAATTGAATTAGTATTGTTATTTATTTTAGTTATAAGTTATACTAAATAAAAATAAGAAACATTTTCTTGGCAAATATGGCTAAGTTTTTTATTATTTTATTTAATTTCAGTTAATATTTTTTTCAAGTAACAAAAATGTTTTTATGGTTTTAGTTTTTGTTGTTTGCCACATGGGCCAATGAAGAAAATCTGAAAAAGAAATACCACATGTACCACATTTGTCATCACATGGAGGTTTTTACACTGATGGTCACACTATCATTCTTACAAATTTGATTTATACCAAGTAGTATGTTGCAGTTCCTTAACACTTTTACTTGCATTTGTCAGATTTTCACTTGCACTTTGGGTAATTTTGGACCCTGTGTTTGCATCTGCTTGTGTTGGATGGAAACGGACAGAGAGGGTTTGTGCGCATGCGTGGTGCACATGTACTCACCAGTCCCGCAGTGAGAGAGGGGGCAGACTGGCCAAAGGATTGACTTCTCATGCGGACCAAGTTATTGGGTTCTCCTGTGTGCTGCTGCCAGGCCAGCTGACTCACTCCACCGTGCATGCTGCTGGACAGAGGCAGAAGCTGCTTTCCTGCGGCACACCGAGGAAACAGAATTAGGACATAGTTGTTTCTTGTTTTGTATGTGTGTGTGTGTTCTGTGGTCAAACCAAATCAAAGCCAAGCCACAGATTCTCTCTGACAGCTTTTAAATAATTTGAACCAAATTCTGCAGTCTTTGTAAATCACTTATTGAATGAAAGCAAATTTGTGACATTAAAAATTGCACAGAAGGTCAAATACTCTTGCTTCCATTGAAGCACATGGTGTGCTCAAATCATGTTGCATAACATGATCATCAGGTTTTAGACAAATTTCTGAAGATTTTAAAAGCAA
>NW_015536485.1:16809-18059 GCF_001515605.1 Sinocyclocheilus anshuiensis
GATGCCAGCCATACTGCAGCGTCGGGCTCTGGTGTCATCCTGACTGAGCTGTCGCTGCAGTTTGGTCTTTCCTGCGGCAGGAGACAGGTCGGGGTTACTCAGCTTCCTGAACAGCAGGGGAGGCGGCACCGGCATCTCCTGCTGAAACACATAGAGATTAGGAGTTTTTTCCTCTTTTCAATGACAATTGAGTACACAGCTGTATTAAGAAATGTCACATAAGAGACTACTAAACCTTGAAATAAGACACCAATGTACAGTTGTATAACACTAAGTTCACAGAGTCAACTCAAAAGCAATAAAACTGATTTAGAAAGTGTTTGCAGTGGCTCCATCCACACAGTAGCACTGCATCACACACAGAGAGTCACACTTGAATAATCCATCTGAAAATAGCTGTTTCCATCCACCTATATCGCATAAAAAACGCTGGATGAAAATGCCAAGATGTGCAGAAATTCAAAAAATGCGCATTAAAAAAATTATACGCACAATTGAGTAGGATAAACGTTTTATCCGATAAGAAAAAATGTGCATAAACTACAATGGAAACACATTTACCAAATAAATTTCACCTTGTGCATCAAAAAAAGCCATGTGACTTTGCACGATGGGATAGGATAACTTGACTGAAATTGTGTTTTGGTCATTTTGAAATGCCTGAGCAAAGTCTGTCATCAAAGTAAGCAGGGGTGTGAAGTAACGAATTACAAATAATAACGTTACAGTAATTAAGTATTTTTTATCAGTAATTGTACTTTTTTGAGTAGTTTAAAAATTGTGTACTTTTACTTTTACTTGAGTACATTTTAAGTGATGTATCGGTACTTTTACTCTGCTATTTTCCTCCGTTTGTGGTCGTTACATGCTTATTTTCATTTTATTTTTATCCATGTGATTGGATAGAGAGTAATAGGTCTCGTGACTTTCGTCAAATCAAATTGTGCATAGAAAACTTTAACCGCCAACTGTTTATCATGGCTGCTGAAAGTGCATTCTTCAAGGCACGCATCAATTCTGTCACATCTTCCACTAACTTAAATCGGATTTCTGCTTACTAAATGATTTGTATATATGCTTGCCTATCTACACGGCCTGAAACGTGGCGTTAATATACTGCATCTGTACCTGTGCGTGATGTAATAAAACTCATTAATGAACGTTTTTTTTAATCCATTTTATACAATCCGCCTTCATTTAGCAAGTGCACTCGCGCATAAACAATTTTCAAGTTCAACACTTTTTGTTCC
>NW_015536485.1:18370-23974 GCF_001515605.1 Sinocyclocheilus anshuiensis
TTATTTCTTTATTGCAAAACGCTAAAACTGGCACCGTTTTGGAGAGAAATGGGCTCTCATTTTAACCCATATCATGGTGCGTTAACCGTACTATGAGTTTCTAATGGTGTTTGTATTTGCACTGTTCTAAACATGAATATTTTATGTGCAAAAACAGCATGCTGTCTCAGTGGCTTTACACATGATTTTAAATCTATTTTTTCAAACTTTATGATTTAAATGGGGATGATTGTACTGAGAATAACTTTCATCATTTCTTCAACTGAATACTGTTTCCGTGCTGTTTTGATGTATTTTAAAGAGTTGGCAGTCAAATAAGTCAGTCAATGGCAGTCAATAAAACAGATGGATGATAGATACTCTTTATTCTTTATGACAAATAAGATAATGTGAATTAGAGAATGTACAACGTTTTTAAAACGTATCAATTGTGGTGTACAGCGTTTATTATGAGGGGGTAGAATCCACAGCTCAGTACTCACTACTCAATACTCGTGAGTACTTTTAAATAGGCTACTCTTTTACTCTTACTCAAGTAGTTTTTTGGACAAGTACTTTTACTCTACTCACACTACATTTTTTGGAAGGTAATGGTACTTTTACTTGAGTATATTTTTTCAGTATTCTTTCCACCACTGAAAGTAAGTCTGTATAATTGTCTTACATGACTGCATTCCCAAACAGCAGAAATCCACCCCTGAAAAGAATGACCACATTTATTGTGTTTCGTCTGCTCGCTCTGAGGCGCAAGTAATTCATCATATATGAAAATTATTATATTAAGTGGCTTCTCCTACTTTTCTTAGTGATAGTGCCAGTTTATCAGGAAGTGATGATTTTGTTCTCTTTGACACGTTGAATGGTAACGGTGCTTTATTCGCAAAAGTTTTATGCGATATTCCAGTTTTGCGCATAAGTTAAATTCGAATCTTTGGATGGAAACATAGCTAATGATTACTTGCTGCCAAGATTTGAGCTGGGGGTCATATTCTAATAATTGCAATTCTTCAGCGATTCTGAAACTCAGAAATTCAGAATTAATTTAGTTAGAAGTACAACTAGATTGCTTATCCATTTGAGACAGACAAATTAGCAACTTATGAATGCAAACAAGAGCCATCCAGGTGTGAATGTTGCCAAGTTTATTCAATTTATGGGTATTCTACACATTTAAGCATAATTAAGCTAAATGCAAAGGAAATAGACCAAGCGGTTTCATTTTCAAAGGCAACACATAATTATAAAAGAAAATACAACAATGTTTTGCCTTTGCACAGCAGAACAATCAATAAGAAAAAGCATGTGTCAAGAAAAAAATCATGAGGTGTCTATAAATTCCCATCCCTAGCCAAGACACCTGCAACAGTTATTCTGTTGGCCTGTATTTTGCTATCAATACATTAACAAGCCACAAAAAGACAACAGCAATGTGAAGCTGTCATCAGCAGAAAAATTATGATGACAGGAAAACAGAACAATCAAATTTAAGAGGTAAGAAATATAGACCCAAACTGTGAGCCAAATAAATTTCTTTAAAGACGCCTGCAGATTCATTCATACTCCCCGTGTTCTTCATCAGGATGGGAAACAGATGTTGCCATGGAAATCTGGCAGGAACTCTGCGCTGGTCACATCCTCTCTGTGGTGTCACGAAATTCCAGAAACATCTGGAAGGCCTGTTTGTATCAAACGCGCAGTGCTCATAAAACCACACCACAAGGCCTCAAAAGTAAAAAGCCTCAAAGCAAACAAACGTCAGTGTTGTCACTAGCTCACACACACACACACACACACACACACACACACACAGAGTGAAACAACAAACCAAATGCAATCCTACCAGTCACCAGACTCACCATTGCAGACACAAAAAATGACCCTGAAAGAAAACAAAGGGTTGTAAACAAGTTTCACAATCACACTCAAATTAATTCACTACCGTTCAAAAATTGCTGTTTTATTTAAATACTTTTATTCAGCTACACTCTAAAAAATGCTGGGTTGTTTCAACCCAACTTTGTGTCAAATATGGACTAACCCAACTTTTGGGTTAAAAATTGAATGTAAAAATTTAACCCAACTGTTGGGTTAGTCCATATTTGACCCAAAGTTGGGTTGAAACAACCCAGCATTTTTTAGAGTGTAGTACTAGGGTTGGGTACCAAAACCCGGTACCAATATGGCACCGGTACCTATGTACCTTGGTACTGGTATGTACTAGAACCGAATCAGAACGCAGATTTTGGTGCCTCATTTCGGTGCCATGCCTGAGCTATCGATTGAAATATTTGTCCTCTGGTTCTCCGAAACGGACTTAAGAAGCATCATCTCCGGCACCGCACGTGAAAAATAATTTCCCGACTGAGAAAATGCACATGAACTCAAGTCGGAAAGCTCTAATAATACAAATCCAACAAATCCTTGTAGTAACGAGAGTGTCCATGTTGTTTTCACATTCCGACTTAAAAGCACAACTCGGGAAATGAGAGCATCTGAAGAGCGCGTGTATGCAGTAATTACACTTGCTCTGATGGCAGCAGGTAGCCTTCCGTTAACTAAGCTAAACATGCTTAAATTAAAATGCCTAAAGCTAAACCTCCCTTGTATTCACATTTCTAAACCTGTTGTCCAACAAAAGAGAACACTATAACCTTTTTACTCCACAACACCAGTCAAATGCTTCCTTTTGTGATCTGATGTGGCTTCTTGTCACAGAATGAGGCAGAAAATATGTTCCATAGGCTACTTTAAAAAGAATACATCGATTAGCAATGGATTATAAATATACTTAATTAGTATGAAAATGGCTTGAATAACACAGATAAACAAAAACCTTCTGGCGTCCAGTATGAACGAAACAGACATCATGTGCTAATGGCCAATCCATCATTTTTGGGGAATTTTTATTTATTTATTTATTTATTTTTTATAAGTATCGGTTCAGGCACCGTTTAGGCGCCGGAACCATTTTAAAAGTATTGATTTGGCACCGGTATCGAAAAAAACCTCAAACGATACCCAACCCTAGCTAGTACACTTTAAATTGATCAAAAGTGACAGTAAAGGCAATTATAATGTTACAAAATATTTTTAGTCAAAATATATGCTGTCCTTTTGCACTTTGTATTCATCAGTGAATGCTGAAAATAAATGCATCACAGTTTCCACAAAAATACTAAGCAGCACATCCATTTTCACCATTGATAAAATTAAGACACATTCTTGAGCAGCATATTAGAATAAGTTCTGAAAAATCACGTGAAACTTCAGACTGAAGTAATGGCTGCTATTGCCAAAGTCCCTTTAAGGCAAGTCATGTCACTCGGTGGCCATCTTTGAAATTCCTCTCGGGCCTGCAAGTGCAGATCCTATCTCTTTGAATGGGAAAACATCAAATTCCCAAAAACTGTTCGCCAAGCTTACGATTAAATTTCTTATTTAAAATCACCAATGAAATCTGACAACAACTGTATAATAAATGTTGTTTATTTTGCTCAAATAGCATTTAAAAAAGCTTATTTTTCAGGCTAAGATCAGCCAGTGAGCATGCGCAGTCCTAGGTGCACGTCTCAGAACGCTGACTGTTTCTATAGCAACCAGGACTTCTAACGGCAGTTGCAGTGACGTGCTGATTTTACCGATTAGTAGGGGTGGGGGAAAAAATGTATTCATCGATACTATGGATGTCAATTTTTGATCATTTCCATGATCGATCGTCGTTTAAATTACAGCGTGTGGCTGTGCTGCGCAGTCAGTGAACCGCTTCCATCGGCGCTGCTGCAGCAAAACACACTGTTGCTAACATGAAACATTTTTATGTGAGTATTATGACCAGTACTTAATTTGATCCTGCTGGATCCTGTTCCGGAAAATGTCAGATTTTTAATTTTTTGCGTTCCGGTAGGCCTATTTGCGGTATACTACGGTCTATTTAAACTGACCAGTGTAACCTTTTATATGTTTGGTTGACTGTATTTTATTTTGATAATGAACAGACTGCGATGTAAGTTTGAATTGCTAGAATATGTGGGGTGTGTGCGCACGAGGTGCCGGTGTGATCGAACAACTGAAACATTAAAAAAACTCCATTTTTGGAGCAAGATATAATCCGCAAAAGTGTTTACTTTTATTTTTGCACACTCACAATAAAAACAAGATTTGTGCTTTTGCAAAATAAAGCAAAAAAACAGAATGCGCGTATCCTTTCCTTTCCGTGAACTTGTTTATGGAGCGCCGCGCCACACTTCTGTTTTAAATCTGTTAGCTTAATTATTTAAGTCAGATATATTTCGCATATTTTTTTTAATGAAAACAAATTGTTATTTTTATTTTAGGCCTATTACTTACATAGGTTATACATTTTCCTTAAAGCATCCCATTTTGTCCCAGGGCTTGAAAACCTGTGCCTAGGCTAGTTAGGTCCTGCAGAAAACTTGTGAACGATGCTCTTAGTTGTGGCATCACCGTTTAGTGACAGCATTGAATGCTCCGGGAAACGTGTAGTCAGTGTCGGTCACAGCGCCTTTTAATTGCTGTTTTGAATCCAGCAATTATTTATTTACAAATTATAAGCTCTGATTATGACAAGAACTGCATATCAGGCATTTATGTAATACATCTAATTTGTGCATTAATGGCTGTTATGTTAAATAAAGTTTACTAACAGTAAATCAAGTACCCGTGCACGCCGTTTTTGTTGTCTTGTTTCCCCTCAGATGCGCTGCAATGGTGATCCTGCGCGCAATTCTCAAAACATCCACAAGATGGCGGCGTTTATCGGTGAATCCGATATTACAAAACCGATTATTGTAAAATGCTTAAATATCGGGAAAAATATCGGTAAATCGATATATCGGTCGATATCTGGTTGTAGGAATGAATAGCCTAGTGTCCCGCAGCCCTGCAACCTTCACCTAATTGTTTCAAATATGAAACAATTATCTGGGGAAATGACTGTTACTACATTTCTATTGCATTCCATGTTGAAGAACTTTGTGTTGTTTCTATTTTAATGTACTTTTAAAGTTTAAATCACATTAAAAGCTTAATTTGTAATTATGAGTGAACGATGATGCATTTATATACCATCACCGTCACTCACAGCCGCTCGCACGTGTTTTGCGCATGAGCCGCACGCAGCCCAAAATTAAACGGCTTAATCGACCATCGATAGCTTTAATCGATTGCATCTCTTATCGACAATTAATCGATCGTCGATTAATCGTTGACATCCCTAATCAATGCATCATGCATCGAGCTCCAACGAATCTCTCTCTGAGAATTTCAGAATCGATTCTTGAGCTTAGTTTTTAACCAGTAACCAGATGACGCTGAGTTTGCTTTAGAAACACCCGTATTCTGCTTGCTTCCAATTCCTCAGACACATAGACCACTCGAACCTTCTGTAAAAAATCTTTCATAAAGTTCGGAAAGGTTGAAGCAAATTACAAGGACATTCGCTGGCTTCATTGCACCGGATGCGCTGTGAGGGTGCGCTTTGTTTGATGTTACACTTGAAGTGTGTGAAGTGTGCCGTCTGTATTTTCCTTGCAAATGCTCTAAGAAGTCATCATTTATGTGGTTTGGAATGCAGGGAATGCAGTG
>NW_015536485.1:25279-26642 GCF_001515605.1 Sinocyclocheilus anshuiensis
TAGGCCGTGATAATTAATACATTAAAAAAAAAAAAAAATTCAAAATAAAAAAAAAATTACCTTTTACATTTATTATTGCACTGATTGCCTATTAACTATGAGCAGACAGCGTTTCATTCAATGCACTGGAGAATACGGTGAAAATAAATGTAAAGAAACTAAGTTGCTTGTCAGATTTTCCTTACAGGCAACCCTATTTTTTAAAATAAGCCCAAAAACCGCAACCCACGACCCAGGATTTTTTCACGCAACTTAACAAAAAAATAAAAAAATAAAAAAAAGAAGCCGCCCAAAGTCTCATATTATAAGCGAACTTGGCAACTCTGGATGTTACGGTTATGGAGGCCCCGCCTCAAAGCCCGAGGCACTAGGCAATCGCCTGCTCTGCCTATAGCTAGTGCCGGCCCTGGTCACCGTCACTCACAGCCGCTCGCACGCGTTTTGCTCATGAGCCGCATGCAGCCCAAAATTAAATAGCTTAATCGACCATCGATAGCTTTAATCGATTGCATCTCTTATCGACAATTAATCGATCGTCGATTAATCGTTGACATCCCTAATCAATGCATCGAGATTCTCTCTCCAACGAATCTCTCTCTGAGAATTTCAGAATCGATTCTTGAGCTTAGTTTTTAACCAGATGCGCGATGACGCTGAGTTTGCTTTAGAAACACCCGTATTCTGCTTGCTTCCAATTCCTCAGACACATAGACCACTCGAACCTTCTGTAAAAAATCTTTCATAAAGTTCGGAAAGGTTGAAGCAAATTACAAGGACATTCGCTGGCTTCATTGCACCGGATGCGCTGTGAGGGTGCGCTTTGTTTGATGTTACACTTGAAGTGTGCGGTCTCGCCCGTCTGTATTTTCCTTGCAAATGCTCTAAGAAGTCATCATTTATGTGGGTGGACTTATAAATATGAACCTCATTAACAGAAGGCTGCTTTCAATTTCAAATGCTGATGCGCGCTTTGTGCTTTGTTACTAGAGATGCACCGATTGATCGGCCAAGGATCGGAATCGACCGATTTTCCTCATGATCGGCCCGGATCGGTGATCGGCATATCAGTCTCACTTCTTTCCGAATCCGAGCCAATCCGTTTTGTTACCAGCGGCACAGGCAATAATGTCAGCCGCACATTCTCGCTGACTTCTCTCCGACAACCCCTTCTCTCTCACACACGTCTCATTCGCTCCGGTTAAATGCTTGTATTGCGCATTGTTTTAGTCATTCCCACAGGTTTCGCGCTTACACCAAACACGTGCGCACCAGAACTGATCAATATTAGTGGAGCGCACACAAGCCGCACTCAGTCTCAAACAGCTTGTGAGCCACAAATACCAAAATGAGTGGCTAACTGCAC
>NW_015536485.1:28158-33223 GCF_001515605.1 Sinocyclocheilus anshuiensis
CCTTACAAATGCTCTACGAAGTCATCATTTATGTGGTTTGGAATGCAGTGGACTTATATATTTAAAATATGAACCTCATTAACAGAAGGCTGCTTTCAATTTCAAATGCTGATGCGCGCTTTGTTTATGAAGACTAGAGATGCACCGATTGATCGGCCAAGGATCGGAATCGACCGATTTTCCTCATGATCGGCCCGGATCGGTGATCGGCATATCAGTCTCATAAAACGTTCAAATACATACAAAATAATGTCAAAATGCCCGCCTTGGCCAGTATCCAGTTAAACACAGTCAGTTTTGGAACATTAAATAGTTGAGAAAGAGAACGCATGTTGTGTAACAGTATATTGGGTCCGTGGATAAACTCTTAAAGGGACTGCAGTCCAATATTCCTGCTGCTGTCTGTCATGTTAATCAAAGAACAAAAAACAAAGAAAATCACTTTCTGCTCTTGACTGAATACGTTTTATAACTTTAATGGTAAGCATTAATCTGTATTTAATTTTTACAATGAAGACTACAGAAATTAATGTAATCAAATGTAAAATAACACTGGCAAATCACACTAACAAAAAATCGGAAATCGGCCAAGAAAATTGCAATCAGTGCATCTCTAGTGAAGACTGCTCGCGCATGCGGCTGTGCGCGACTCCGTGTAAGTAGTTTAATGTACTTGTGTCTCAAAATGGTTTTATGACACAAAATTCATGTAAACACAGCCAGTTATGTCTTAAGGAATTAAACGAACAGGACAAACCACATTACATCTTATATTTCAAAAGAGATCAGTGCGTGAATGCAGCTTAATAGATCTCCCGCTGTCTATGATGTCATAGTAAAAAACAACAGTAAAGATGAAGAAAAATCACTCGCAGTTCTTGAATGGAAAACGTTCAGATAATCTTAAATACTGAAAGCACTCTGTTTGTTGTTTGTAATAGGTTTCTATGCTCCTCTTTATCATTTGCTACTTGCTTGTATGTTTTGAAGTTATATTAGTTTAAAATTCTTAACATGCAACACTTAATTATTTTTTTTCAATTTGTAATTATTTTAAAAAGTACTTAATTACTTATGTAAGGATATGTAAATGTATGGATTTTAAGATTGTCCAAGTCGGTAAACTAATTAATTAATAAGGGGGGAAAAGTAGATCAAGAATCGTTCTGGAATCGGATCGTGACTCCTAGAATCGGAATCGGACGTGAGGTGACTAAAGATTCCCACCCCTAGCGCACAGTAGGCTTGCCGCGATAGACGGTGCTGACGGTGATACCGGTGTTAAGCCGCAACACCGGTTATGTCACTTAAAAGTAGATCAAGAATCGTTCTGGAATCGGATCGTGACTCCTAGAATCGGAATCGGATCGGATCGTGAGGTGACTAAAGATTCCCACCCCTACCGATTAGCGATTGGCTCTTTTGCTCAGAAGGCGGGGCTTCGTTCAATTGAGCGCCCATATTGAGCGTTGCATTTTTCCCCATTCAAAACTATATGAGTGACACATCTTGGGTATTCTATAGTCTTTGCTATTGCCATTACAGGAATAAAATACATTTCACAATATCAGCAACACATTACATTAAGCAACACATTTTTTACTTCACACCACAAACACAATACTTTGCATCCCTTACCTTGCGCATGTTTGATTGCTCTTTCTTTGTTTTTAATTTATAGACAAAGGTTCAGACAGGTCATTCAGTGGCACCAATTACCACTACGCTATTCTTAAGATTGCTACATCTATCATATGCTCTCAGCTCCTAAAGTGCAGCTAAATTTACAGCCAACACCATCCATTTTCTCCAACCGGCTATAGCCCAGGTGAGCAAGTGCACACTCCATCAGTGACAGGCTGGAAGATGCAGCCGTTGTTAAGTCCTGCCTGAGAGGACGGCATCGTGTTGCATGGGGGGCTGGGTGACCATGACATCAGTGTGTCCCGAGGCTAATCAGCTGAAGATCAGGGACACAGGTGAACACACGTGAGAAACAAGTCTGGGAGGGATACTCTCACCTGCCTCGGGATATGCATTGCAGGCTTAAACATTAACTCTGTTTTGATGGCACGAGCAAGCAGCACTACGTTTGGAAAGAATGGAAGAATGTGAAATAACTAGTATCACAACTGACAGCTGAAAAAAAAATACTCAAGCATGTTTGCGCATGGCTAAATAACCACTGTGTAAAAAGCAGAAAGTGCACTTAAAAGGTATCATTCACACAAAAATGACAAGTCACCCTTGTGTTGTTCAAAAACCATGACTTTCTTCTGTTATTCTCAGAAAAGCGCAGCGCAGCTCTCAACTATAATTTGTTTCTGCGCAGGGTTATTAAAAACTAAATCTAAACCATCATTTTTTTTTTTACATTTTAGCTAAAGCTACAGTGCTAAAATAAATAAAACAAAGATGAAAAGAAAAAAGATGTTGTAAAAAGACGACAACATGGTTCTGCAACAATATAAAGCTGAGTATGAATATATATGAATGAATATAGTTGTCATTTTTGGATGAACAAACAGCTCTGTTTGCACCAGAATGCATTGCTGCTCACTTGGTTTGGTCAGTCAAGCTTTGACAGAGCATGAAAGGAAAAACTACACTGTCAACTCATGACCTCAGAATCTAGCGGCCTTAATGACTCTCCATTGAACACTATGTTTATACCCAGCTCACATTGCACACTTGTAGCAGGGCTAATTTCACTTCCCCAAATGTTTTTCCAGAGGTCTCCTCTAATCAATCTCTCCAGCCCACTCTCACATCCAGGCATTTCTCTCCATTTAGACCCAATCAGACTGACTGATGACAGCTCACTGCTCATGACTAAGAATGTAAAACCATCATTTTATCAGTGATCAGTGAGTTTTCTTCACTAGACTGTTGATAGTCTAGTGAAGAAAGCTCACTCTCACTGATAAAAGACGAGGGAAATGCATTGGCTAATCACTGGAGATGACTGATTGGGTTTGACCTTATTTACGATTTTTTTTTTTTTTTACACTGAATGGACTCATGCAAGGGAGGATATGACATCAGAGGATCAGCAAGACAAAAAAGGGCTGAGAAATCACATCAGAATGGCAAAGGCATATCAATAGTTCAGGGAGACTAGTGATGCCAACAAGTAATGCATGACATGACATCGCCAGTTTTTTTATTTAATATTTTGTGATTATTATATTATAAGAGTGTTATATTATTCTTTAATATTGTATATTATATTATAAAATATATAGTAAATTAAATGTATAACATAAAAATAATTTTCTCTATATTATAATGATAATTCTATTATATTGCATTATAAGTCATTATTATCACACTGGTGTTTTTCCCTCAGCATTTAGACAGGCTCGTACAACCCCATTACTTATAGTGCCGCTATTATGCCATTTTTAAGGTTGCTAATATTGTTTTAGGAGTCTCCTAAAACAGGTTTACATGCATGCAAGGTCAAAAAACACGTTCGTTTTCACAAAAAATATTTAATTTTACCTCATTTCTAAATGATTCCTAAACGACTCGTGCAAAGCAGTTCAAAGAATCAGTTTCTCTAAACCCCTCCTTTCCGTGAGCCCTCACTGCTGCTGTGATTGGTCAGATGGCACAGTCCTTTGTGATTGGTCCAGAGCCGTAGAGAGATTGGCTCTGGATTGGTCTACTGCGTACAGCGTGTGTCGGAAACAAAACACCCATTGCCATGACGGAATGACAGCCCTGGAGACTTGTCAATACATAGAAAAGATGGTGAAACGGTTGAAGTGGCTGATCGACAAGAGACTGATTCACAAGCACGACTGGAGCAGGATGTTTCTCAGTGGTAAGTGTCAAGTGTTAACAAGTTTGTGGTAATTATAAGATGTGATCAAACAAATTTACTCTCACTGCGTAGGATACAGCATCTTCTCGACATGATGTTAACCACACAGACATTTTACTGTTTGTGGGTGGGCAAGTTGGTGACGTAGAATGTGGGCAGACATTATGCAAATGTGTTACTTATTATAGGTAATAATAGGGGCACTTTAAGAAACCCATCTCTTTTAGAGAACTACAGACCCTTCTTCCTTTCATTGTAAAAACACTTGAACGAGCTGTGTTCAACCAAGTCTCTGCATTTCTCACACAGAACAACCTCCTCGACAGCAAAGCAACGTGTGTATAAAATATAATATATTATTAGATTATTTAACTTTGAAAGAAACTTGTATGCCCCTCTAAGCTTAATTTAAAAAAAAATAAGCTGAGCTTTAATTGTATAACACTCAAAAAAAAGTTTCTTCCTAAATTTGTTATTTAAAAGCACCACCACTACAGCCATACACATGTAGACAGAACTGTGAAATGTTTGTAAAAGAGAGAAGAGACACAGACTGCCCTTGGTCAGGATGTGATGGATAAGAGTTGTCACTGTGCAACCACATAAGGTCAGTGCTCAGCACTGTAGAACCACAGTAGGAAAAAAAAAGTGTGTGAACTGCATATGAAACAAAACGTGTTACAAGTAACACACAGTGTTTATTGCACAAAGCAATATTTAACAAGTTCTGACTTAGAGGGGTCATATGATGCGATTTCAATTTTTCCTTTCTCTTTGGAGTGTTACAAGCTCTTGGTGCATAAAGAATATCTGTAAAGTTGCAAAGACTGAAGTCTCAAATCCAAAGAGATATTCTTTATAAAAGTTAAGAGTCAGCCACGCCTACCTAAAATGGCTCATTCTAACACGCCCCCACATATCTACATCACTATGTGGGAAGATTTGCATAACGCCGCCCAAATGTTCACGCAAAGAATGAAGGCGTAACTTTTATTCTCGCCGTAGTATTGTTGTTGACGCCGCCATGTCGTGAAGGTACTGTGTGATTCGTTGTGAAAGCGAAACTACTTTGTTTGGCCTTCCAAAAGAGGACGATATCTGCTTCGTCATGCCTGGAGCTGATCCGTGCTGGTTGCTGAGGAAATACTACAACTTTGCGATGTGGATCGCCGGATCGGCTTTCACCGTGGACGAAGCGGAGTCCAGCCCGGGGTCGTCACATGTGGTTGCCGCAAG
>NW_015536485.1:33416-40076 GCF_001515605.1 Sinocyclocheilus anshuiensis
ATTTCCGTCACATGCTTGAGGTATTCGGCCAATCACAACGCACTGGACAGCTGGCCAATCACAGCACACCTCGCTGTTTTAGAACAATGAGCTTTGTAAAAATCGACACGTTTCAGAAAGGCGGGGCATAGAGGAGAAACAACAATGTACAGTATGTGGAAAATAATGTGTTTTTTAACCTTAAACCGCATAAACACATTTCATTACACCAAATACACAAAATAATGTTCTTTTTAGCAGCATCATATGACCCCTTTAAATATTAACACTGTGAAAGACGTATAGAGCTAAATTCCTGCTAACTGAATGGTTGATTTGACTGTGAGAGCAGTAGAGTGAGTAATTTCTTATAGCTCCCAAGCCTGTTGAGGAAACAAAACACAAGCCAAGCCACAAACCTAACAGAACTAATGGGTTAGATCCTGTGATGTCACACTCCAATGCCATGCCACCAGCAGGACCTTTGCCCCGGAGAAGCTGGGATTATAGAGCAGCGAGGACGTCACTTCAGGGTCCAAGTGTAATGTTGCCATGCTTTTGTTGGTTTATAGAAAACCCTGAGCTAACCCACAGACAAAGCAGTGCAACACAGGGAACGTTAACACAAAAGTAACTCAATCAGGAGCAAGAATCTTCACAGAGAGAATGCTTAAAATCAGATCTCGGAGATATCCATTCAACACCTATGTTTGCAGCCTCACTTTAAAATTATTGATTGTGTTAGGTTGCTCTCAGCAGCATGACTGCTGACAAACAAAGCTGAGGTGTTGACTTGGGGGGATGGAGGTGGGGGGGAGCACCTGCATGCCAGTCTTGCAGTAATCCTACTTAATAGTCACGCAGCATTTTTTATTTAGTTATGAGCCGAATGAGAAGCCAAACACTAATGCTAATTAAGGCACTAGATTAATTAAAAGCCCCGGAAAGGACACAAAACACAAAAAAACAAAACAAAACCAAAAGGCCCATTTGTTATATGTCTAAAAGCAGTTTTGGCCCTTGATGCACAGATATATCTACTTTTGCACAGTATAAATATAGTCATACCAGCCAGCCCTTACTCACATTATTGCTCGAAGTTGTCATGACTGACTTTCTAACCAAACAAAGCACTAGTTTGAAAGTGCCACAAGGGAAATTAACTAACAAATGGCTTATCTCTGTACATGAAACTGGTATTGGGGAAAGTATTTTAGCATAGAAAACACAAACACATACCATTCAAACCATTAACAAATAAAAGTAAGCTTGCATGATGGCTTATTTACCTGCTAAGACTATTCTAGTTGCAAACTTTTGTTTCCGACCAAACAATGAAAGAAATGGTGAAAAATAAAAAAAAGTTAAAGTTGAGTCTTGCCTTAAAGTGTTTTGCTTCATACTCTGATCAATAAGAGTGAATAAAAAAAAATTGTATGTATGAGAGAAAAATGTCTCGTGCCTTGATTTTATTAGAGTATAGATAATAATTCAAGGCAACTACAACTGCTAATGAACCTGTTTAAAGCATATGCCTCCATATTTCTCAGGTGTCATTGTGCAGCTCACTGGGTTCATAGCATTAGTGTGTTTGGGTTCAACATTGACTCATAAACTGTAATGAAATACAGGTCCGTGTCTGTAATCCATCAGTTCTGGAAGGGCATTTTCAAATCTAAACATTTGTGTCTAAGTGTGATTCACTCTTGCTTCAAGACAATCCAGGTTTTTTCTTTCCACCCACTCTGCTATCTAACTCCTGAGTAGATGAATTTAACTTTTTTTTTTTTAAGTAAAAATGATAAATGATTTCCCTCATACAGCTGGAATAGTCCAACAACCTCCTGCTACATCCACCAGTCAGAGCAGCATCCGCTGCGGTACACAAAATAGCTCTTAAAACCAGTCAATCCCTCAGGAATACCAACATAAACACTCTCACTCTGCTGGGCAGCCTGCCATGTTGTGGTCTAAGAGCTACTGGCCTTTCTGTTTGCCCAAGCAGGTGAGGTGTGCTATATACCAGATCAGAGTCCACAACCACAGCCTAAACACTTCAAAAAGAAGATAGCTGCTATTTATTTTCCACATGATGTCAGTAGCAATTCATGCCAAGCAGAAGAGATTTTATTGTAGATAAGACTTCTACAAATTTTATGTTTATTTTTGTCCCAATCAACTGGCTTCTTCCCACTTAGTTCCTACTTAACACATCCATTTAAATCTATTACTCAGACCTTCCTATTATAGCGCAACCCATTGCTTTTATATATACACATGCGTTGTCTCAAAAATTAAAAATAAAGTACAACCCAAAAGAGACACTGTGAAATAAGCATTTAACATGGCTATTTGGAAATGTGGATTTCTGAGACAACGCCTTTTAAGACATGAGTAAAATGGGTGAGTAAAAAATGGGCCATTTATTTTCCAGAGGGTGGAAAATGGTCACATAAAACTAAATTACAAATATTTTTGGTGCAAGAACATTCATTATAAGAGGTTATAAGAGGACCTTAAGGGAAAACTAAAATAATAAAACATCTTTGTGATACTACCGGATTCATTTTTCCACTCAGCAGAAATATAAAACTGTACAAATGCAGCACGTCCTCTACAGTGAAAGATGAGCAAGAACAATCAAAACTGCCATGGTGCTGGAAATTAAACCTTTGTGGAAGGAACTAAAACCAAGGAAAAGTACATAATGAAAAAAAGACAGAACTTATGCAAACAAATACGATTTCAGACAGTTCCTCTACTTTCTACTCTCTCTTTCTTCACTTATCCAGACACAAAATTGAAAAGAAGGGAAACAAATGTTTTACTCTGATGGCTTGGACAATCCTTAATCATCTCCAGCAGACCTGAGAACGTAATCTTCTAATCCTCAATCTAATCCTCTCTGCTTCAACTTCCCAACGAGATGTGACTTATCGATGTTTGCGTGTGTCCGTGCTTAGTGTGTAATGCCTACTGTACATGTGCACACAGCCAGAAACACAATGTCCCACTAGTCAGTTTGCAGCCTGTGTGCTGATGTCTTCCAGATGTGCTCAAGGTATCCAGGGTCTGCTGAATGAAAGAGTGGATGTTTGTGCACTAACTCCATGGGAACGACAGGATGATGCTCTCATACGCTGGGGCTGTGCCAGGGTGTCGGCCCGACTAGCCTGGGATGGCCTTGAGAAGTCATTCAAGAAAAGCTTGACACTAGCATTAAGGGGGATATGTGAGAAACAGCGAGGTGAAACTGTACTTGAAAGTGGCAATGTCTTTGACAGCTGTGCTGTACAACATACACTATTGTTCAAAAGTTTGGGGTCAGTAAGTATTTTTTTGAGAAGAAACTAAAAATTAATAGTCAGCAGACCTGGGTAGATTACTAAGAAATTGTAGTCCGTTACTGATTCAAATTACATGAAAAAATGTAGTTAGTACAATTAACGTAATCCATTACATTACACATTTTAGGTAATATAATCAGACTACTTTTTGATTACTTTTAGATTAAGTCGTTTATCACATTGATTTTAATAAGATATTTCTTGTACCATATTAATATAAAAATACAGGGTAAGAATTTCGTCAAGGTTTCCCAAACTGGAGTTTGTAAATGAAATGATTACGGATACACGCTTTGGGCTCACTCCTAGTCAATAAAAAAGTAACTGTAGTCTGATTACAAGTATTTTAAAATGTAATTTAATCGAGCTACAAGTACATAATTTTTGGAATCTGATTATGTAATCCAGATTACATGTAATCAGTTACTACCCAGCTCTGATAGTCAGCAAGGATAAAGACTTTTACATTGCTACAAACTATTTCAATTTGTTTTTTATTCCAAATAAATAGGTTTTTTTTTTTCTATTCATAAAATAGAAAAAAAAAAACATTTTCACAAAAATATTAAGCAGCACCCATTTCTAACATTGATAATAATAATAATAAATGTTTCTTGAATACCAAATCAGCATATTAGAACCATTTAAATTATTTTAATTGTTTCCAACAATATTTTTACTGTATTTTGATGAAATAAATGCAGCCTTTTTGGGCATAAGAGACTTACTTCTTACCGACCCCAAAAGGTAGTGTACATAAAACTATTACAATAAACTCCTCAATAAGAAAAATGATTTATTTGCTTATCTTTTTTTTCTGTAGTTCATTTGACTGTTAAAGTCACGGAGTCACTCTTGACACTTTGTACTGGAGTAATTTGGCACAGTTAGTCTTCTGTGGGAAACAGTAAGTCTTCAAAAATTCCCCTTACAGTTTCTGGTTTCATAATTTCACAACATGATGCTTGCATGCAATTGTGTTAAATGCAACCACTGAATGTGAAAACATCTGGAGTATTACTGATAAGTTTTCTCACTTCTATCTACTTTTCCCATTTTCACAAAATGTATATGGTTACACCCACAGCTTTTATGCATCTGTTACTTCACTTCCTAGTGATAAATGTGCAGTTATTATATTAGCATGGCACACATAATAATCAATAATGCTCTCTCAAGAGGCCATGTAGCTAATGAAAATATATTATTTTAAGTGTAGTTGGAAGAAAATGTGTTTTATAATTGAATGATTAAGTTCAACGCAGCTCAAGAATTCACTCTATGGTATATTTGACTTTTGTGTTCTATGTTGTTTCTCACACAATTTAGCTCTAAATTCCTTTTCTGAATAAAACTGGTTGTCAACGAATGCCAACTGTACAAAAATCTGTCAACCATGACTGCATCACCCAGGGCTTCACCTCTGAACTGTGAAAGAACTCTCATCAGAGCTTAAACTGCCAGGCACATGAGTAATGGTGCAGCAGTGCTTCTGCCGGGTTATGTAATTGTGTGTTACACAGTGTAACATGACTCTGCCAGTTCTCCAGTTGAACCCCACCACCCTTTAACTTTCAAAGCCAAGACAAACCAATAATGCTGCGTGCAATGGAGAAGTGAGAAGACAGACATTGAGCCAAGACCTGAATGTGAACTGTGAAAGATCGGAATTCGGAATTATTCAAAACAAAGCCTTATTATCAGGCCACTGCCTTGTAACGCAGGCCAAGTTTCTTTGGACCAGTTCTCTATGAGAGGAGGTCTTGAATGATGGAAGTTTATGAAACCTTTACTGATTATAACATAAATGTGTGTTTGTCTCACAAAACTTCACAGAACAACCAAACAAAAGGAAAAATGTTTATAAGTGTTTTCTTGCCATACTAAGTAAAAGTACACAGATGGTGTAAATCTGTTTCAGAGCTGTTAAAAATAATTATAATCCATTAAAGTAGCCAAAGCTGACAATTTATACTGCATGAGCCAGTGTTAAAGCATAAAATGGTAATTTTTTAAAGAATTTATCTCATATTTATAATAAAATATATTTGCATATTCCTACATGTTCAGTGTGTTACATTAAAGCTGCTTACTGTTTCAAAGAAAAAGGATTACTCTTCTGAGACAAGTCCTGACAGATGAGGAAATTAAAGATGACAATAGCGATTGAGAATGTTGTATCAAGACACAAAAGTCAGATTTAGAATAGAGTCCTTCCAAATAGACTTAACATGCCCAAGCAATAAGCCAAAGCTTTATTGCACACATGTATGTCTGTAAGATCTGATTAAAGGAGATGATTACATAGAAACAAATTCAAGATGTCTCTGTAGGGCCGAGATCTGTGGTAATACCATGCACAGGCACTGAGGGAATCTGCTGACTTTTTTTTTTTTTTTTTAAGCATTTTTGGCACTGATTTCTGCAGAATAGATTTATATATGGTCAAATATGTGAAATGGAGCTGAAAGTACTACCAACTTATTAATAGCTGGAAACCTCATCAAATTAGTCACAATATTTATTGAACAAGCACTTAAGGAATTTTAGGAACACTGTCCATTATTTCCAACTCTATGGTAAATTATGGCATTCTGAATGTGCAGAGTCTGTGTGGGCCTGTCCATGAGCAGAACTGCTGCACCAGTGTTTTGAAAGGAGACAATACTATCATTAGAAGCTCTACAGATGAAGTTCCAGGATTAAGCAGGGACATTGCAATGCTTTGTACATCATTACAGGGATATAATATCCTGGAATGCAAGCCTCAAGTTTAGCCGCATCACCCACATCTGAAACTCTCTGAGGAGTGAAACACAACTGAGGAACATGGCCTTTGTGCTCAGAGGTCATTTAAAAGGGATTAATAAAGATCCGGCCACTCATTCAAGGAACTGATCTCTTGGGGCAGAAAAGAGAGAAAAGCATGATTGCAACTGGCATTCATTTTCTCCCCCACACAAAACCACATTTAAATATTTGCTTATTATTTATGTAAGTAGAAGTAGTTATTAATAATTTGGAATATTTATATACAAAAATTATATAATTTGATTTGATCAATAAATAATAACAATAGCAACAACATTATTATTATTATTAATAATAATAATATTAGCCCGACCGATATATCGTTTTGCCGATATTATCGGCCAATATGAGCCTGTCGCCGATATATCGGTATCGGCGAATATGCCACCGATATTAATTTTTTTTTTACAGAACATATAACGCAGATAAAATGCTTGAAATGGTGTAATTACTTAGTTTGTCCAGCAGAGCACGCTGCATTGTTTGCTATTGGCGACCTGGAGGAAACGCTTTTTAAGATTAA
>NW_015536485.1:40405-40568 GCF_001515605.1 Sinocyclocheilus anshuiensis
ATAAAATGCTTGAAATGGTGTAATTACTTAGTTTGTCCAGCAGAGCACGCTCCATTGTTTGCTATTGGCGACCTGGATGAAACGCTTTTTAAGATTAAAGGGGTCATAGGATGCTACATGCACTTTTACAAGTTGTTTGAACTGAAATGTGTGTTGGCAGTGT